>NW_017670609.1:56237-267719 GCF_001879085.1 Nicotiana attenuata
GGGGGGGGGGGGGGGGGGGTGCAGAAAAACAAAAGAACAGATATTGAAAATACAAAACAAAAAAAAAAGTAAAATTGGGGCAGCTAAGTAAATTTCTAGATAAGTTGTGTTGAGATCCTTTTGTTTTGGGTGAGTTTCATGGGGCTGCTTAATGGGTCAGAATGGACTATAAAAAATAATGGGTTAACTTGGGCTCAGCCCAAATTGACCCATGAGCTAAAATGTTTGTTGCCCAACCCATTAATATCTGGGCGGGTTGGGCTGGTTGGATGGGTTTGGGCTCAAATTGCCACCCCTAGCTGCGGCACGTGCCCCTCCTCGGCCCGGGCCTCTCGCGGTTTTAGCAGGGGACGCGAGTGTCTGCTCAGCTGGTCTAGTAGCGCGTGTCCTCACCATCTATGAGAGAATAGACTTATAAAGGCTCAAACTTTGAAATCAACAAATCCGTATGACCGAAATGAAAGAAGTAGGATTTTCCTAATAGTTCTACAGCCTCTCGAAGGTAATTACAGACGTCTCTGTACCGATCCGCAAGACTTTACTAAACTTGCTCGTGACTCGTAGAACCTAGAAACCTAGAGCTTTGATACTAACTTGTCACAATCCAAAATCTCTTCACAGGCGTCGTGATGGCACCTAGTCTCTAAGACTAGGTAAGCCGATTACTAACAACAATTATGTTGGTTTTAACAATGATAATTTGAAACAGATTTTAATATGAATACCGAAACAAAAGCGGAATAAGACTACACGGCAATAGTCATTGCAACTTCCAAAGACTAGGTAATATAGAGTCATGAACTCTAGCCGAGTACATGAAAAGATCTCGAAGATCGAAATACAATACTGTTCAAATGACAAGCTGAACGTACAATGAAAGGAAAGGAATCCAAGGGACTGCAACGACCAAGCAGCTCTACCTTGAATCCTCGCGATCAATAAGCTAACTCTACCCGAGTCCGATATCTCTAATACCTGGCTCTATACAAAAAATGTTCAGAAGTGATGTATGAGTACACTACAATCGGTACCCGGTATGTATCAAGACTAACCTCGATAGAGTAGTGACGAGGTACAAGACAAGACACCTACTAGTCAAAATAACCTGTGCAGTATAGAAGTATAACGCTAATAATGGAAAGTAAGAATCAGTAAATGATATTAATGGAAAGTAGGAATCAGTAACTGATATTAATGGAAAGTAGGAATCAATAAACCTTTGCAGTATAGAAGTATAAAGATAATACTCGCGATCGCATAGAGTATCTGAAGCATCAGAAAACTAACAACTCTAAAACATGACAAAATAGCCCGAAGCCCATCCGAAACACACTCGGGGCCCCTGGGATCCCGTCAAAACATACCAACAAGTTCCATAACATAATTCGAACTTGCTCGAGGCATCAAATCACATCAAACAACATCAAAACTACGAATCGCACCTAAAATCAAACTTAATGAACTTTCAACTTCTACAACTCGCTCCAAATCAAATTAATTCAACTCAGAATGACATCAAATTTTTCATGCAAGTCCTAAATGACACAACAGAGCTATTTCATCTCCCAGAATTGAAGTCCGAATCTGATATCAACAAAAACTCCCGGTCAATCCTCTCAACCTTCCAAACCTTCAACTTTCCAACTTTCGCCAAAATGCATCAAATCAACCTACAGACCTCCAAATCAGAATTCGGACATACGCCTAAGTCCAAAATTACCATACGAAGCTATTGGAATCATCAAAGTACCATTCCGGAGTCTTCTACACAACGTCAAAATCAGGTCTACTCTTTTTACTTAAGCTGCTAAATAAGAATTGTTATTCCAAATAAATACCGAATCATCCAGAAATCGAACTCGGCCACACACGCAAGTCATAATACATAATATGAAGCTTCTTGAGACCTTAAGCCACCGAACGGAACACTAATTATTAAAATGGTCGATCGGGTCGTTATAATTGGTGAGCATCTGTCACGACCCCAACTACCCCGATCGTGATGGCGTCTATCACAATACTAGGCAAGCCAACCCAAACAATTAACCACAGTAAATTCCTTTTTATAAGCCATTTTTGCTAATACTGATTAAACTTCAAATTTGCAATAGAAATATTTAATTCACTGAAACATGCGGAAAGACAATATATCAACAAACCAAACACAGCCCAACCATCTGGTGTCACAAGTCTAGAGCCTCTAAATACAACCAGTCCGACTGTCTAAATACATGATAAGTCTAAAATGCGGAAAAACAAGGATAGGAAGGAGGAAAGCATGGTTGCGGACGCCGTGCAGCTACCTTGCAGTCTCCGATAAGCTCCAAAAATGCTAGGAACCCTCACTCTGCCGCTCGGGCACCTGAATTTGCACACAAGGTGCAGGGAGTAACGTGAGTACGCCAACTCAGTAAGTAACTAAAGTAAATAAGGTCTGAGTGCAGTGACGAGCAGTTAATAATCATATATAAGAGCATGCAACAGAATATCAAGTCAAACTCAACAATTTAAAAGCCAGTTACTTCATAAAACTTCAATTTAAATTGAAATACTTTGAAATCATTTACTTAGCATTTTTCGACAGAGGCTCATTATAAAAGGAAGAGTAAAATCAGCAAGAATGTCATAAATAGGCCCTTCGGGCAAGGTATCACTCACAAATATACCCTCTCGGTCACTCATGACTCAACTCTCATCACACAGTACTCACACTCAGCACTCAAGCTCAATAATATCTCATAATAGTAATAATCATAACAATCGCTGCCGCGTGTAGCCGGATCCATAGTTTATAGTTGACTACGCTCACTGGGGGTGTACAGACTCCGGAGGGGCTCCTACAGCCCAAGCGTCATATCGCTGCAGCGCACAGCCTGATCCAATATATATATCGCTGCGGCGTGCAGCTCGATCCATATAAGTAACGTGCGGCGTTCAGCCCGATCCATAATATATACATATAATATTGCGGCGGCGTGTAGCCCGATCCATAATATGTATATAGTCCTCACTATTAGGTACTCAACCTCTCTCAGTCATTAACCTCACAGCCCCTCGGGCATAATAGTGGAAATCAGGGAAACTCAGCCCAAACAATTTCACATTTTAAGAAACAGAGTGATAAAAACCAGGTTTAAGTAATAAAGAGGTAAAACATGACTGAGGATATGCTTTCAAACAAATAGAGTGAGGAAAAACAGTAACAGTGCCCCTAAGGGTCTCAACAGGTCGGCACAAGGCCCCAAACATGGCATACAACCCATAATATAGCATCAATCTCTAAAATACGTGATATCATAAGATTTCAAATCAAGTACGTGGCTTAGTAGTCGCTATGGGACAGACCAAGTCACAATCCCTACCAGTGCACGCCCATACCGGGGTTTTATACCCTCAGTTCCAGATTTACAATGGTTACTTACCTCAAACCGGATGAAATACTACTCCGCGACGCCTTTGCCTCTCGCCTCGGCCTCAACTCGCGTCGAATCTACCTAAAATCAGAATCATAACATTAGAATAAGCTAAGGTAACGAAGCCCATGCGAAAATAATCAAATTATACCAAAATCCCGAAATTAGTCCAACCCGACCGCCGGGCCCACATCTTGGAATTCGATAATTTTACATCAATAGACTCATTATCTCCCACGAGTTCATACATATCAAAGTATTAAAATTCGACCACAAATGACCCCTCGAATCCCTAGATTTAGGTCTCCAATTCCCAAGCCCTAACTTCTAATTTTCAGGCTTATTTTCAACAATTTCCATGATTAATTAGGTAGAAATCACATTAGGATTGAGTATTAAGTCCATAAATCTTACCTCCAAGTGTTCCTCCTTGATTCCCTCTTCAATCCTCTTCAAAAAGCTCTAAAATCTCCCAAAAATGGAGGAACTTAGGCTCAAAATCGCAGAAATGGGTCTTTTAAACATTCTGCCCAGCACTTAAAAATCCTTCATCGCGAACGCGGTCAACACCTCGCGTTCGCGAAGCACAAATTTGAGTTGACCAATTTTTCCTTCTTCGCGAACGCGGCTTCCCTCTCGCGAACGCGTAGCTCAATGGCCCCAGCCCTTCGTGAACGTGGGACCTCCTTCGCGAACGCGAAGGCCAATCTTCCAACCTCACATCCTAACCCTTCGCGAACGCGAGGGCCCTCTCGCGAACGCGAAGGCCAAAAGTCTGCAACACTCACAACAGATTTTCTGCAATTTTTCTCAACTTGAAATGATCCGTTTAACCACCCGAAACTCACCCGAGGCCCTCGGTACCTCAACCAAACATGCCAACATATCCCATAACATCATTCAAACTTGTTCCAACCTTCGGAACGTTCAAAACAACATCAAAACACCTAATCTGCACGGATTCAAGCCTAAAAATTCTAAAAACTTCCAAATTCCGCTTTCGATCAAAAAGTCTATCAAACCACGTCCGAATGACCTGAAATTTTGCACACACATCCCAAATGACACAACTGACCTACTACAACTCCCGGAATTCCATTCCAACCCCTATATCAAAATCTCGCCTATTAACCGGAAAATGCCAAAAATCCATTTTCGCCAATTCAAGACTAAAGCTACTCCGGACCTCCAAAACACATTCCGATCACACTCCTAAGTCTAAATTACCTCCCGAAGCTATCCGAATCATCGGAATTTACATCCGAGCCCTATTTCACATAAGTCAATATCCGGTTGACTTTTCCAACTTAAGCTTTCTCAAAAGAGACTAAGTGTCTCAAACCTTACCAAAACCTCTCCGAACTAGAGCCAACCAACCCGATAACACATAATACAGCTGAACAAGACAATAAGAAGCAGAAATAGGGGAAACGGGGCGGTAACTCATGAAACGACCGGCCGGGTCATTACATCCTCCCCCTCTTAAGCGAACGT
This sequence comes from Nicotiana attenuata, assembly GCF_001879085.1. Taxonomy (NCBI): domain Eukaryota; kingdom Viridiplantae; phylum Streptophyta; class Magnoliopsida; order Solanales; family Solanaceae; genus Nicotiana; species Nicotiana attenuata. The sequence goes on from NW_017670609.1 coordinate 61,145, forward strand.
TCGTCCTCTAACGAGTCAAGAAACATACCTGAAGCCTCGAATAGGTGAGGATATCTGCTCTGCATCTACCACTCGGTCTCCCAGGTAGCCTCCTCCACGGGCCGACCTCTCCACTGCACTTTCACTGAAGCTATATCCTTCGACCTCAACTTTCGAACCTATCGCTCCAAAATAGCTACTGGCTCCACATCATAAGTCAAATCATTATCTAACTGAACTGTGCTGAAGTCCAAAACATGAGACGGATCCCAATATACTTCCGGAGCATAGAAACATGAAATACCGGATGCACACTCGATAGGCTGGGTGGCAATGCAAGCTCATAAGCCACCTCCCCAATCCTCCGAAGTACCTCAAAAGGCCCAATGAACCGGGGACTCAATTTACCTTTCTTCCCAAATCTCATAACACCCTTCATGGGTGAAACCTTCAACAGAACCTTCTCACCAACCATGTAGGACACATCCCGAACCTTCCTGTCAGCATAACTCTTTTGTCTCGACTGCGCTGTACGAAGCCTCTCCTGAATCACCTTCACCTTGTCTAAAGCATCCTGCACCAAGTCTGTACCCAATAGCCTAGCCTCACCCTGCTCAAACCAACCAACTGGAGATCTACACCGCCTCCCATACAAAGCATCATATGAAGCCATCTGAATACTCGACTGGTTACTGTTGTTATAAGAAAACTCTGCGAGCGGTAGAAACTGATCCCATGACCCTCCAAAATCGATGACACAAGCGCGTAACATGTCCTCCAATATCTGAATAGTGCACTCGGATTGCCCGTCCGTCTGAGGGTGAAAAGCTGTGCTCAACTCAACCTGAGTTCCCAACTCTCGCTGCACAGACCTCCAAAACTGTGAAGTAAACTGAGTGCCCCTATCTGAAATGATGGAAACTGGGACAACATGCAAACAAACAATATCCTGGATGTATATCTCTGCCAACCGCTCTGAAGAATAGGTAGTACTCACAGGAATGAAGTGCCGGACTTGGTCAGCCGACCCACAATCACCCAAATAGCATCGAACTTCTTCAAAGTCCGTGGAAGCCCAACTACAAAGTCCATGGTGATCCGCTCCCACTTCCACTCTAGAATATCCATCCGCTGAAGTAAGCCACCCGGTCTCTGATGCTCATATTTCACCTGCTGACAATTGAGACACCGAGCTACAAATCCCACAATGTCCTTCTTCATTCTCCGCCACCAATAGTGTTGTCTCATATACTGATACATCTTCGCGACACCCGGATGAATGGACTACCGCGAGCTATGGGTCTCCTCCTGAATCAGCTCCCGAAGCCCATCAACATTGGGCTCACATATCCGGCCCTGCATCCTCAACACCCCATCATCACCAATGGTCACATCTCTGGTGTCATCGTGCTGAACTCTGTCCCTAAGGACAAGCAAATGAGGATCATCATACTGGCGCTCTCTGATGCGATCAAGTAGGAAAGACCGAGAAATCACACAAGCCAATACGCGACTGGGCTCCGAAATATCCAACCTCATGAACCGATTGGCCAAGGCCTGAACATCCACTGCAAGAGGTCTCTCCCCAACTGGAATATATGCCAAACTCCCCATACTCACTGCCTTTCAGCTCAACGCATCGGCCACCGTATTGGCCTTCCCCTGATGGTACAAGATAGTAATATCATAGTTCTTTAGCAATTCCAACCATCTCCGCTGCCTCAAATTGAGATCCTTCTGCTTGAACAAGTGCTGGAGGCTATGATGATCGGTAAACACCTCACAAGACACACCATACAAGTACTGCCTCCAAATCTTCAACGCGTGAACAATGGCAGCCAACTCCAAATCATGAACAAGGTAGTTCTTCTCATGGGGCTTCAACTGACGAAAAGCATAAGCAATAACTCTACCCTCCTGCATCAACACACACCCAATACCAACTCTCGAAGCATCAAAATACATGGTATATGAACCTGAAGTTGATGGAAAAACTAACACTGGAGCTGTGGTCAAGGCAGTCATGAGCTTCTCAAAGCTCTCCTCACACTCATCCGACCACCTGAATAAAGCACCCTTCTGAGTCAACTTGGTCAAGGGCGATGCGATTGATGAAAATCCCTGAACAAACCGGCGGTAATAACCTGCCAAACCAAGAAAACTGCGAATCTCTGTAGTTGAGGACGATCTGGGCCAACTCTGAACCGCCTCTATCTTCTTTGGATCAACCTGAATACCCTCACTAGACACCACGTGCCCCAAGAAAGCCACTGAACTGAGCCAAAACTCACACTTGGAGAACTTTGCATAAAGCTTCTCCGCCCTCAATCTTTGCAACACAACTCTCAAATGCTCTGCATGCTCCTCCTGACTACGGAATACACCAGAATATCATCAATGAAAACTATGACAAATGAGCCGAGATAAGGCCGAAACACGCTGTTCATCAAATGCATGAACGCTGCAGGGGCATTGGTCAGCCCAAAAGACATCACCAGGAACTCATAGTGACCATAACGAGTCCTGAAAGCTGTCTTGAGAATATCCGAGTCCTTGATCTTCAGCTGGTGATAACCTGAATGGAGATCGATCTTGGAGAACACTCTCGCTTCCTGAAGCTGGTCAAATAAATCATCAATGCGAGGTAGGGGATACTTGTTCTTAATTGTAACTTTGTTCAACTGCCTGTTATCAATGCACATCCTCATCGTGCCATCCTTCTTCTTCACAAATAGGATAGGCGCACCCCAAGGCAACACACTAGGCCGAATAAACCCATTATGAAGGAGTTCCTGAAGCTGCTCCTTTAACTCCTTCAACTCCGCTGGTGCCATACGGTACGGTGGAATAGAAATGGGCTGAGTGCCTGGCACCAGATCAATACCGAAATCGATATCCATGTTCGGTGGCATGCCCGGCAGGTCTGGAGGAAACACATCTGGAAAATCCCTCACAACTGGAACAGATCAATGCTGGGAATCTCTGCACTAACATCCCTCACAAATGCTAAGTATGAAAGACAACCTTCCCAACCATACGTCGGGCTTTCAAGAATGAGATTACCCTACTGGGAACATAATCAGATAAACCTCGCCACTTAATCTGTGGCACACCTGGCATAGCTTACATTACCGTCTTGGCATGACAATCCAGAATAGCCGGCATGGAGATAACCAATCCATGCCCAATATCACATCGAAGTCTACCATACATAACAACAGAAGATCCACTCGGGTCTCCAGACCCTCAATAGACACAACACACGACCGGTATACACAGTCTACCACAACAGTATCGCCCACCAGAGTAGAGACATGAACTGAAGAGATGAGAGACTCGCAGGGCGTATCCAAATAATGGGCAAAATAAGATGACACATAAGAGAATGTAGAGCTAGGATCAAATAACATAGAGGCATCTCTGCGGTAGACTAAGATAATACCGGTAATCACCGCATCCGAAGCAACAATATCAGGTCTAGCTGGAAGTGCATAGAAACGGGCCTGACCACCACCTAATCAACCTCCCCCTCTAGGGCGACCCCTAACTGACTGACCTCCACCCCTAGCTGCCTGAGCGGGTGGTGAAGTGGCTGAAGTGGCTGAAGCTGAAGTCGAGGGCTGACCCCTCTGCTGAGACGGGCCCTCAAGAAGACGAGGACACTGCCTCCTCATATGCCCAAACTCTCCACACTCATAACAACTCCCCGTTGCTGGAGACGGGGACTGATGGGAACCCCTAGCTCCGGAATGACTAGCAGATGCACCTGGCATAGAAGAGCTCTAAACTGATGGAGCACGGGACAAACTCTGGGCTGGAAGGGCATTGAGTGATGAATGTCCCTGATGAGAACTGTGAGACCCATGACCCGACGATGCCCCACGATAACCTGGGCGAGCTGACTGAGCCTGCCTGAATGGACGGCCTCTGCCGTGCTGAAACTGACCCCTCAAAGGAGCACCACCATAGCTGCCAGATCCCCGAGGTCTCTTGGCCTCCCTCTCCTCTCGCTCCTGGCGACGAACTGACTCAATCTCGTGGGTGATGTCAACAACCTCCTCAAAAGTAGCACCTAACACCCTCTCCCTAGTCATGAGAATCCGAAGCTGATATGTGAGGCCATCAACGAACCTCCTGATCCTCTCTCGATCTGTGTGAACCAACCAGATAGCATGGCGAGCTAACTCGGAGAACCTCATCTCGTACTATGTAATAGTCATATCCCCCTATCACAACTGCTCGAACTGCCTACGCAGATCTTCCCTGCGGGACTGTGGCACATATTTCTCCAAAAAGAGGGCGGAGAACTGCTGCCAAGTAAGGGGCGTCGCACCAACAGGCCTACGCCTCTCATAAGCCTCCCACCAAGTGAAGGCCGCTCCCGTAAACAGAAAAGTCGTGAATGCGACCCCACTGGTCTCCACAATACCCGCGGTGCGGAGAATCCTCTAACATCTATCCAAGAAACCCCGGGCATCCTCGCCCTCTGCACCACTGAAGGTAGGTGGCTGGAGTCTGCCAAACCTCTCCAATCTGCGCTGCTCATCCTTTGGCATAGCTGGAGTCACATAACCCTGAGCAGCTGCCACCGGCTGGGCTAGTGGTGTCTCCGGTGTCTACAACCCCTGAACAACCTGATCGGGTGTGCGGGCGACGGGAATCTGAGTGCCTCCCCCAGCCTGAGAAGTAGTTGCGGCCGTAGTAACTGAGACCACCTGAGCCAAACCAGTGCACACTGATAGAATCTGAGCTAGAGCCTCCTGAAGGCCTGGAATCACAATAGGCACAACTGGTGCCTGAGCTGGTGCTACTGGAGTGTCCACAACTGGGACCTGATCCTGAACTGGGGCGGCTGGTGGATCTGCAGGTGTTAGCTGCTGTGCGGGCTACACCCCTGCCCCTACCACGGCCTTGACCGGGTCCTCGGCCACTAGTGGCCCCAACTAATGGTACTGGTGGTCGTCCATCCTGGCCGGTAGCACGTGTCCTCACTATCTGTGAGAGAATAGAATAACAGAAGTTTAGTACTATAATAAACAGATTCGCACGACAGGAATTCAAGAATGAGAAGTTTTTCCTAAAGGTTCTGCAGCCTCCCGAGGATAAATACAGACATCTCCGTACCGATCCGCGAGACTCTACTAAAGTGGCTCATGACTCGCGAGACCAATGTAACCTAGGCTCTGATACAAACTTGTCATGACCCCAACTACCCCGGTCGTGATGGCGCCTATCACAATACTAGGCAAGCCAACCCAAATAATTAACCATAGTAAATTCCTTTTTATAAGCCATTTTTGCTAATACTTATTAAACTTCAAAGTTGCAATAGAAATATTAATTCACAGAAACGTGCGGAAAGACAATATATCAACAAACTAAACACAGCGCAACCATCTGGTGTCACAAGTCTAGAGCCTCTAAATACAACCAGTCCGATTGTCTAAATACATGATAAGTCTAAAATGCAGAAAAACAAGGATAGGAAGGAGGAAAGCAGGGCTGCGGACGCCGTGCAGCTACCTTGCAGTCTCCGATAAGCTCCAAAAATGTTGGGAACCCTTACTCTGCCGCTTGGGCACCTGAAACTGCACACAAGGCGTAGGGAGTAACGTGAGTACACCATCTCAGTAAGTAACTAAAGTAAATAAGGTCTGAGTGCAGTGACAAGCATTTAAAAATCATATATGAGAACATGCAACAGAATATCAAGTCAAACTCAACAATTTAAAAGCCAGTTACTTCGTAAAACTTCAATTTAAATTGAAATACTCTGAAATCATTTACTTAGCATTTTTTAACAGAGGCTCATTATAAAAGGAAGAGTGAAATCAGCAAGAATGTCATAAATGGGCCCCTCTGGCAAGGTATCACTCACAAATATAGCCTCTCGGGCAAGCCTCTCGGTCACCCGTGACTCAACTCTCGTCAGACAGTACTCACACTCAGCACTCAGGCTCAATAATATCTCATAATAGTAATAATCATAATAATTGCTGCGGCGTGCAGCCCGATCCATAGTTTATAGTCGACTATGCTCACTGGGGGTGTACAGACTCCGGAGGGGCTCCTATAGCCCAAGCGTCATATCGCTGCGGCGCGCATCCCGATCCAATATATATATATATCGCTGCGGCGTGTAGCCCGATCCATATAAGTATCGGTGCAGCGTGCAGCCCGTTCCATAATATATACATATAATATTGCTGCGGCGTGTAGCCCGATCCATGATATGTATATAGTCCTCGCGATTAGGTACTCAACCTCTCTCAGTCATTAACCTCATAGGCCCTCGGGCATAACAGTGGAAATCAGGGAAACTCAGCCCAAACACTTTTCATATTTTAAGAAACAGAGTGATAAAAACCAGGTTTAAGCAATAAACAGGTAAAACATGACTGAAGATATGCTTTCAAACAAATAGAGTGAGGAAAAACAGTAACAATGCCCCTAAGGTTCTCAACAGGTCGTCACAAGGCCCCAAACATGGCGTACAGCCCATAATATAGCATCAGTCTCTAAAATACGTGATATCATAAGATTTCAAATCAAGTACGCGACTTAATAGTCGCTATGGGACGGACCAAGTCACAATCCCTACAGGTGCACGCCCACACGCTCGTCACCTAGCATGTGTGTCACCTCATTCATCAAACCAATACGAAATACCGGGCATTTATACCCTCAGTTCCAGATTTACAATGGTTACTTACCTCAAACCGGATGAAATACTATTCCACGATGCCTTTGCCTCTTGCCTCGGCCTCAACTCGCGTCGAATCTACCCAAAATCAGAATCATAACATTAGAATAAGGTAAGGGAACGAAGCCCATGCGAAAATAATCATATTATACCAAAATCCCGAAATTAGTCCAACCCGACCCCCGGGCCCACGTCTCGGAATTCGATAAAATTTACATTAATAGACTCCTGATCTCCCCATGAGTTCATACATATCAAAAGTATTAAAATCTGACCACAAATGACCCCTCAAATTTCTAGATTTAGGTCTCCAATTCCCAAGCCCTAACTTCTAATTTTCAGGCTTATTTTCCACAATTTCCATGATTTTTATTAATTAGGTAGAAATCACATTAGGATTGAGTATTTAGTCCATAAATCTTACCTCCAAGTGTTCCTCCTTGATTCCCCTCTTCAATCCTCTTCAAAAGGCTCTAAAATCACCCAAAAATAGAGGAACTTAGGCTCAAAATTGCAGAAATGGGTCTTTTAAACATTCTGCCCAGCACTTAAAAATCCTTCATCGCGAACGCGGTCAACACCTCGCGTTCGCAAAGCACAAATTTGAGTTGACCAATTTTTCCTTCTTCGCGAACGCGGCTTCCCTCTCGCGAACGCGTAGCTCAATGGCCCCAGCCCATCGCGAACGTGAAGGCCAATCTTCCAACCTCACATCCTAACCCTTCGCGAACGCAAGGGCCCTCTCGCGAACACAAAGGCCATAAGTCTGCAACACTCAGAGCAGATTTTCTGCAATTTTTCTCAACTTGAAATGATCCATTTAACCACCCGAAACTCACCCGAGGCTCTAGGGACCTCAACCAAACATGCCGACATATCCCATAATATCATTCAAACGTGTTCCAACCTTCGGAACGTTCAAAACAACATCAAAGCACCAAATTTGAATCGGATTCAAGCCTAAAAATTCTAAAAACTTCCAAATTCCGCTTTCGATCAAAAAGTCTATCAAACCACGTCGGAATGACCTGAAATTTTGCACACACATCCCAAATGACACAACGGACCTACTGCAACTCCCGAAATTCCATTCCGACCCCTATATCAAAATCTCACCTATCAACCGAAAAACGCCAAAAATCCATTTTCGCCAATTCAAGTTAAAGCTACTCTGGACCTCTAAAACACGTTCCGATCACACTCCTAAGTCCCAAATCACCTCCCGAAGCTATCCAAACCATCGACATTCACATCCGAGCCCTATTTCATATAAGTCAACATCCGGTTGACTTTTCCAACTTAAGCTTTCTTAAAAGAAACTAAGTGTCTCAAACCTTACCAAAACCTCTCCGAACCCGAGCCAACCAACCCGATAACACATAATACAACTGAACAAGACAACAAGAAGCAGAAATGGGGGAAACGGGGAGGTAACTCATGAAACGACCGGCCGGGTCGTTACAGCATCTTTAACTAATTTTCAATCAATTCCAACTACTTTTCATAAATTTTTAACATCAATCTATGAATTTCATGGTAGAAATTAGGAATTTTGGGTTGAAGTTAGGGATTTGGTAAAATTAAGATTTAGACCTTAAAATGAGGTCAAATTTCGAAACAAATCACATATTCGGGCTCGGGAGTGTATGGGTAATTGGGTTTTGGCCCGAATCTCGGATTTCGACCAAGCGAGCCCGGAGTTGACTTTTGTTGACTTTTTCAATAATGATCAAAGTTAAAACTTTTTCATTCGTGGGCAGTTTTTAAAGCTTGTGACATCCAGAGTTGTAACAACTATAGGGGTATCAAGTCACTAAGTCATACCATGAAAGTTTGGGAGAGGGTAGTAGAAGTGAGGGTGAGGAGGACGACGCCTATATCCGACAACTAGTTCTCGTTCATGCCCGATCGTTCAACTACAGAAGCTATCCACCTTATTTGGAGGTTGGTGGAATAGTACAGGGATAGGAAGAAGGATTTGTGCATGGTCTTTATTGACTTGGAGAAAGCGTATGACAAGGTTCCTAGGGAGGTTCTTTGGAGATGCCTGGAGGTAAAAGTGCTGGTAACTTAAATTAGGGTGATTAAGGATATGTATGATGGAGCTAAGACTCGGATTAGGACAGTGGTAGGCGACTCAGAGCATTTTTCGGTTGTTATGGGGTTACACCAACGATATGCGCTCAGCCCGTTATTTCCCTGGAGATTGACGCACTAACACGCTATATTCAAGGGGAGGTGTGATGGAGTATGTTATTTGCTTATGACATAGTTCTGATTGATGAGACGCGAGCTGACGTTAACAAAATGCTGGAGGTTCGGAGATAGACATTTGAGTCTAAGGGTTTCAAGTTGAGCAGGACAAAGACAGAATACCTGGAGTGCAAGTTCAGCGACAAAACGAGGGAAGTGGGCATGGACGTGAGGCTTAAATCACATGTCATCCCCAAGAGAGGCAGTTTCAAGTACCTTGGGTCAGCTATCTGGGGGGGGGGGGGTAGTGGTGAAATTGACGAGGATATCACACACCGTATAGGGGTGGAGTGGATGAAATGGAGGTTAGCATCTGGAGTCCTGTGTGACAAGAAAATGTCACCGATACTCAAAGGTAAGTTTTATAGAGCGATGGTTAGAAAAACCATGTTGTATGGGTAGAGTGTTGGCCAGTTAAGAACTCTCATATCCAAAAGATGAAAGTAGAAAAAATGAGGATGTTGAGGTGGATGCGGGCACCACTAGGATGGATAAGATTAGGAATGAAGATATTCGAGAGAAGATGGGCGTGGATCCTATGGATGACAAGATGCGGGAAGTGAGGCTCAAATGGTTCGGGCACGTGCGGAGGAGAAGCCTAGATGCCCTGGTAAGGAGGTGTGAGCGTTTGGCTTCAGCGGGTATGAGAAGAGGTAGATGGCGGCCTAATAAGTATTGGGGAGAGGTGATCATCCAGGACATGGCGCGATTTCATATTTCTGAGGACATGGCCCTGGGGAAGGTGTCGAGGTCGAGCATTACGATAGTTTGTTAGGAGGTAGTTGAGCATTTTTCTGCTTTGTACTGGGTGTAAGTCTAGTCTGATAGGTCTTTGTCTTATGTTGAGTGTTATGTCGTAGTTGTTTGTAGTATTTATATTGTTGTTTGGTATCAGATTGCACGCCTCAATGATTATTGATATTATTTTTGGGGATCGGGTTGCACACCACAACAGATATTGAGATATTGATTGGGAACGGGTTGTGTGCCGCAACACTATTAGTATTGATGTGATATGTGTGGATCGGGTTGCGCGTGTGTCACGACCCCAGTTCACCCTCCATGAACATGTCGTGATGGCACCTAGTTCCTACAACTAGGTAAGCCTAACAATGCGGAATAATTAATTAAAACCGAACATATGTAAAATAATAGCTGCATATAAGGCCGCTCGGCCTATACAACTCAAAAGAAATGCGGAAGTCTACTACTCAATCCCAAAACCCGGAAACTCACGGGAAACACAGGCTAATAGAAATGTAATATACTGCTCTAACTCCAGAATGTCTAAACAACTGAAAGAAGAGGGATAGATTAACTACTAAAGCTGGAACAGAATAGAGACTCATGGTCTGCGGACGCGGCAGATATACCTCGAAGTCCCCGCTAGATCTCTCCGCCTGGAGGATATTACGCCTGAGTGGAGGTACCTGGATCTGCACATGAAAAACATGCGCAGAAGGGGCATGAGTACACCACAGCGGTACTCAGTAAGTGCAGAGCCTAACCTCGGTTGGGTAGTGACGAGGAAGGTCGGGGCCCTACTGAGGTCAAACAACATAATATGAATTAACAATATGAAAACTGACAGTAATAATGAGTGCAGCAGTGGAATAAAACAAGCTAAACAAGGCAATATCAATTACACAAAGAACGGAGCAACCACAGAATAAGTACAGATCAATACCAATGGTAACAATGAGGATCTCCCAGGATACCGTCCTGTAGCCCTTTTCTCAACTGTCCAGTGGATCTCCCGGGATACCGTCCCGTAGTCCATCATATGTGCAGGGGGGGATCTATCGGGAATCTAACCCGTAGTCCCAAAGTAAATATGCAGGGGGATCTATCGGGAATCTAACCCGCAGTCCCAAAGTAAATGTGCAGGGGGATCTCGGGAATTGAACCCGCAGTCCCAAAGTAAACAAAAAAGGGGGGGAGCTACCGGAATCCCACATCCTGTCCCAATGTAAATGCGCAACCACAACCAGAAGATATTCAGAAATGAAGTACAAAAGACAAACATCAGGTAGTACTAGCCTAGCATGCTTCACGTAGTACAGTCAAGGCAACTTAAACAATTAGGCAAGTTAAATCAACTAAACATGCTTTTCTAATCTAACACAGGTTATAACTGCAAGTAAAAACAAGGCAAATATGAAGGAAACTCAGTCTCAATATCTTAAGTAAAACCCGGATTTTTCAACAATTAGCTCAAGTACGCGCTCGTCACCTCGCGTACAAGGCACTCAAATACCACATATCATATCCTAAGGGGAAAGGTCCCCCACACAAGGTTAGCCAAGCCACTTACCTCGAATCGGCTCCAAACTCAACTCGAAATCACACTTTTGCCACGAGTATTCGATTCCAAATGGCCCAAATCTATTCAATTCAATTACATATCGTAAATAACATCTCAAGCAATTGATTCTACTATTTAATTCAAAGATAAAATGCGAAATTAGGCAAAATGACCAAAATGCCCCTCAGTCCAACGTCTCGAAATCGGATAGTTTTCACATTTTCAGAACCCTCGTACTCTCATGAGTCTAACCATATAAAAATCTCTCAAATCGGAGGTCAAACACCCACTCAAAACTCAATAGTTTGGTCTAAGAAGTTTTCCCCAATTTTCATTCAAAAATCCGAAATTAAGGATGAATTCGTGATTAGATTAGTGGGTTATAAGCATAAGAGAGTAGAGAATCGTTACCCAGTGATTGCCTTCGAAAAACCTGCGAAATTTCCCCCAAATCCGAGCTCTCAAACTTGTATTTTGATAAAAATGGCAAAACCCTCGTTTTTGATGTTAAGTACTGTTCAGGTCCGTAAAGCATCGCGAACGCGGAAGGGAGCTCGCATTCGCGAAGAAGGAAAAATAAACGGACCAAAAATGCCCTTCGCGATCGCGAAGGAAGGGATGCGAACGCGAAGGCCTGGGTTCAGTGAACTACGCGAACGCGACTGGGATTATGCGAACGCGTTGAATAAAATCAAGCCCAGCCCTCGGAGTCCAATAAAGCTATGCGAACGCGATAGCCTTGACGCGAACGCGGTTAAGGAATATGTGAAGCTTCGCGAACGCAGAGCACTAATCGCGAATGCAATGAAGAAAACTTGTCCTCCTCCAGAATTACTCTATGCGAACGCGTGGAGGAGGACGCGAACGCGTAGAGGAAGGAGACCAAAGCTACGCGAACGCGAGGAGGGTACCACGAACGCGAAGAAGGATTTGGGACCTGCACAGCTGAAGGATTTTCTGCAACATTTTCAAACTCCAAAATGCTCCGTCGAGCATCCGAAACACACCCGAGGCCCCCGGGACCTCAACCAAACCTACGGACATATCCCATATCATCATTCAAACTTGTACCAATCCTTAAACCACCTAAAATAATGCCGGAAACTCGAATTAATCAATGATTTGAGCCTAAGAACTTCAAATTCCATCAAAACACGCTTTCGATCAAAAACCTAACCAAAACACGTCCGAATGACCTGAAATTTTGCACACACATCTCAAATGACATGACGGAGCTACTGCAACTTCCAGAATTCCAATCCGACTCTCGAATCAAAAACTCACTATCGGACCGGAGACTTCAAAAATTCAAACTTCGGCATTTCGAGCCTAAATGAGCTACGGACTTCCAAAATACATTCCGAACACGCTCCCAACCCCGAAATCACCTAACGGAGCTAACAGAACCATCAGATTTCCATTCCGAGGTCGTCTTCACACCGTCCCGACTACGGACCACTTTTCAACACTTAAGCTCTCATTTAGGGACTAAGTGTCCCAAAACTCTCCGAAACCCAACACCGAACGTCCCGGCAAACCAAAATAGCAGAAATGAACTTAGGGGAAGCAGTTAATAGGGAATCGGGGCGTTAATTCTTAAGACGACCGGCCGGGTCGTCACATCCTCCTACACTTAAACATTCGTTCGTCCTCGAACGAGCATGGAGAACGCACCTGAAGTAGTGAAAAGATGAGGGTACGGGCTGCGCATATCCTGCTCGGTCTCCCAGGTCGCCTCCTCGGCCGGCTGACCCCGCCATGAACCTTCACTGAAGCTATGTTCTTTTACCTCAACTTTCTGATCTGCCTGTCCAATATAGCCACTGGCTCCTTAACATAGGATAGATCCTTGTCCAACTGGACTGAACTGAAATCCAACACGTGCGACGGATCACCGTGATACCTCCGGAGCATCGAAACATGAAATACCGGGTGGACTCCAGCCAAACTGGGAGGTAAGGCAAGCTCATAGGCAACCTCTCCAACTCGCCTCAAGATCTCAAAAGGGCCAATAAACCTCGGACTCAACTTCCCTTTCTTTCCAAACCTCATGACGCCTTTCATAGGCGAAACCCGAAGCAGAACCCGCTCACCAACCATATATGAAACATCACGAACCTTCCTATCCGCGTAGCTCTTCTGTCTGGACTGGGCTGTATGGAGTCTATCCTGAATCATCTTAACCTTCTCCAATGCGTCCTGAACCAACTCTGTGCCCAATAGTCTGGCCTCACCCGGCTCAAACCAACCCACCGGAGATCTACACCTCCTACCATACAAAGCCTCATACGGCGCCATCTGAATGCTGGACTGATAACTATTGTTGTAAGCAAACTCCGCCAATGGCAGAAAACGATCCCAAGAACCTCCAAACTCAATCACACACGCACGGAGCATATCCTCAAGAATCTGAATAGTGCACTCGGACTGTCCGTCCGTCTGGGGGTGAAATGCTGTGCTCAACTCCACCCGAGTGCCTAACTCCTGCTGCACGGCTCTCCAGAACCGCGATGTAAACTGAGAACCTCTGTCCGAAATAATAGAAACTGGAATACCATGCAGACGGACGATCTCCCGGATATAAATCTCCGCCAACCGCTCCGATGAATAAGTGGTACATATAGGAATAAAATGAGCGGACTTGGTCAGCCGATCCACAATAACCCAAATGGAATCAAACTTCTTCAAGGTCCGTGGGAGTCCAGATACAAAATCCATGGTGATGTGCTCCCATTTTCACTCCGGAATCTCTATCTGCTGAAGCAACCCACTCGGGCGTTGGTGCTCATACTTCACCTGCTGGCAGTTGAGGCATCTAGACACATAACCAACTATATCTTTCTTCATCCGCCTCCACCACTAGTGCTGCCTCAAGTCCTGATACATCTTCGCGGCACCCGGATGGATGGAATACCGCGAACTATGGGCCTCTGCTAGAATCAACTCTCGAAGACCATCAATATTGGGCACACAAATCCGGCCCTGCATCCTCAATGCCCCGTCATCTCCGATGGTCACATCTCTGGCATCTCCACGCTGAACCTTGTCCTTAAGGACAAGCAAATGAGGGTCATCATACTGTCGCTCCCTGATACGATCAAATAGGGAAGACCGGGAAACCACACAGGCTAGAACCCGACTGGGCTCCGAAAGATCCAATCTCACAAACTGGCTGGCTAAGGCCTGAACATCCATCGCCATAGGCCTCTCTGAAGCTGGTAAATATGCCAAACTACCCAAACTCTCCGCCCGGCGACTCAAGGCATCCGCCACCACATTGGCCTTGCCCGGGTGATACAGGATAGTGATATCATAATCCTTCAGCAACTCTAACCACCTCCTCTGACGCATATTTAGGTCCTTTTGCTTGAGTAAGTGCTGCAAGCTCCGATGGTCAGTATAGATCTCACAAGGCACACCGTACAAATAATGACGCTAGATCTTCAAGGCATGAACAATGGCAGCTAACTCAAGGTCGTGGACAGGGTAATTCTTTTCATGTATCTTCAACTGTCTGGACGCGTAGGCAATCACCCTACCGTCCTGCATCAACACCGCACCAAGGCCAACTCTCGAGGCATCACAATAGACAGTATAAGACCCCGAACCGGTAGGCAATATCAAAATTGGGGCTGTAGTCAAAGGTGTCTTGAGCTTCTGAAAGCTCGCCTCACACTCCTCTGTCCACTGAAATGGGGCACCCTTCTAGGTCAATCAAGTCATAGGGGCCGCAATCGATGAAAATCCCTCCACGAAATGACGGTAGTAGCCCGCCAAACCAAGGAAACTGCGAATCTCTGTAGCTGAGGACAGCCTGGGCCAACTCTGCATGGCCTCTATCTTCCTCGGATCCACCCGAATACCCTCACTCGAAACCACGTGGCCTAAGAATGCCACAGAACTCAGCCAAAACTCACATTTTGAGAACTTTGCATATAACTTCTTCTCCCTCAAGGTCTGAAGCACGGTCCTCAGGTGCTGCTTATGATCTTCCCGACTCCGGGAATACACCAGAATATCATCAACAAAAACAATAACAAACAAGTTAAGATATGGTCTGAACACACTGCGCATCAAATGCATGAAAGCTGCTGGGGCATTGGTCAGCCCAAATGACATAACAAGGAACTCGTAATGACCATACCGAGTCCTGAAGGCAATCTTCGGGATATCTGGCTCCCAAATCTTCAAATGATGGTACCCTGAGCGCAAGTCAATCTTAGAAAACACGTGTGCACCCTGAAGCTGGTCAAACAGATCATCAATACGAGGCAAAGGATAATGGTTCTTCACTGTAACCTTGTTCAGCTGGCGATAATCAATACACATACGCATAGACCCATCCTTCTTCTTCATGAACAAAACAGGAGCACCCCACGGTGAAACACTGGGTCGAATAAAACCCTTACCAAGCAATTCCTGTAGCTGATCCTTCAACTCCTTCAACTCAGGAAGAGCCATACGATACGGAGGAATGGAAATGGGCTGAGTGCCCGGCAACAGATCAATGCCAAAATCAATGTCTCTAGCGGGCGGCATGCCCGGAAGATCAGCTGGAAACACATCAGGATAATCCCGTACCACTAGAACTGAATCAACAGAAGTGGTGTCAACACTGACATCTCTCACATAAGCTAAATACGCGGCACACCCCTTCTCAACCATACGCTGAGCTTTAAGGAAAGAGATAACTCTACTGGGAGTGTGATATAAAGTACCACTCCACTCAATACACAGAATACCTGGCATAGCCAGCGTCACGGTCTTGGCGTGACAATCAAGAATAGCAAAATGGGGCGACAACCAGTCCATGCCCAAAATAATGTCAAAATTCACCATACCGAGTAACAATAAGTCTGCTCTGGTCTCAAAACCACGAATAGTAACAAAACATGACCGATAAACGCGGTTCACAACAAGAGAATCCCCCACAGGAGTAGAAACATAAATAGGGAGACTCAAGGAAATCCCGAGGTACACTCAAATGCGGAGCAAAATAAGAAGACACATGAAAATAGGTGGAGCCTAAATCGAATAGAACCGATACACCTCTATAACAAACCATGACAATACCTGCGATGACAGAATCGAAGGCAACAGCCTCGGTACGGGCAGGCGGGGTAGCAACTGGGGCTGTAACCATAGCCTGAGAACTCTGCGGGGCGCGCTGTGGCTGAGAAGTCTGTGGAGGTGCACTCCTCCCGAGTCTGGGGCAATACCTCACCACATGGCACATGTCACCACACTCAAAGCAACCTCGCGGCCGACGTGGCGGTGGAAACTGTGCAGTACGGGTACTCCAAGACCCCTGAACACCTGAAACTCTGTGTGAAATCTGGGATGCAGACTGAGCTGGCTGACCCACAAAACCTCTACCGTGTCGTACTCTTCCCCCAAAATAAGGACCAGCGGGCCTCCCCAATCTACGAGGCCTACTCACTCCTCTATACTCTCCCTCCTGACCACGTCCGTCCTCTCTCTCCTGGACCCACTTGTCTCCTACTTGGCGAGAGGTCCTCACCACCCGCTGAACTGGGACCACAGGTTGTGTCGCCATGACGCCTAGAATCTAACCAATGGGAACCTGCTGCTCTAGAGTGGGGGCAGCGGGAGTCTGGGTCCCTCCCCCGATCTGTGAAGTCATCGGTACAACCTGAATCTCAGGAACTGCGCCAAAGTCTCCTGAAGAGCTGGAGTAGTAGTAGCTGTAGGCATGTCAGGTGACTGAACTCCGGCTGGATCTGTTGATGGTACCTCGGCGGCAGCTCGCGCAGGTGCTCTCGCTGCACCACGGGCGCGTCCTCGGCCTCTACCCGGCCCCGGCCTCTGACGGCTGCAGTAGGGGGCGCGGGTGCCTGATCATCTCGAGTAGCACGTGTCCTCACCATCTGTGAGAGAATAGAAGGCAGAAGTTTAGGATTGTGATGTCAAAAATTTCGCATGACAGGGAATCAAATGAAGTGAAATTTTTCCTAACGGTTACATAGCCTCTCGTAGATAAATACAGACGTCTCCGTACCGATCAGCGGGACTCTAATAAACCGGTCTGTGTTCCGTGACTCCTATGAACCTACAGCTCTGATACCAACTTGTCACGACCCCAGTTCACCCTCCATGAACATGTCGTGATGGCACCTAGTTCCTACAACTAGGTAAGCCTAACAATGCGGAATAATTAATTAAAACTGAACCTATGTAAAATAATAGCTGCATATAAGGCCGCTCGGCCTATACAACTCAAAAGAAATGCGGAAGTCTACTACTCAATCC
This sequence comes from Nicotiana attenuata, assembly GCF_001879085.1. Lineage (NCBI taxonomy): Eukaryota > Viridiplantae > Streptophyta > Magnoliopsida > Solanales > Solanaceae > Nicotiana > Nicotiana attenuata. Next base: position 78,655 of record NW_017670609.1, read on the forward strand.
CAAAACCCGGAAACTCACGGGAAACACAGGCTAATAGAAATGTAATATACTGCTCTAACTCCAGAATGTCTAAACAACTGAAAGAAGAGGGATAGATTAACTACTAAAGCTGGAACAGAATAGAGATTCCTGGTCTGCGGATGCGACAGATATACCTCGAAGTCCCTGCTAGATCTCTCCGCCTGGAGGATAGTACGCCAGAGTGGAGGTACCTGGATCTGCACATGAAAAACATGCGCAGAAGGGGCATGAGTACACCACAGTGGTACTCAGTAAATGCCAAGCCTAACCTCGGTTGGGTAGTAACGAGGAAGGTCAGGGCCCTACTGAGGTCAAACAACATAATATGAATTAACAATATGAAAACTGACAGTAATAATGAGTGCAGCAGTGGAATAAAACAAGCTAAACAAGGCAATATCAAATACACAAAGAACGGAGCAACCATAGAATAAGTACAGATCAATACCAATGGTAACAATGAGGATCTCCCAGGATACCGTCCTGTAGCCCTTTTCTCAACTGTCCAGTGGATCTCCCGGGATACCGTCCCGTAGTCCATCATATGTGCAGGGGGGGATCTATCGGGAATCTAACCCGCAGTCCCAAAGTAAATATGCAGGGGGATCTATCGGGAATCTAACCCGCAGTCCCAAAGTAAATGTGCAGGGGGATCTATCGGGAATCGAACCCGCAGTCCCAAAGTAAACAAACAAGGGGGGGAGCTACCGGAATCCCACATCCGTAGTCCCAATGTAAATGCGCAACCACAACCAGAAGATATTCAGAAATGAAGTACCAAAGACAAACATCAGGTAGTACTAGCCTAGCATGCTTCACGTAGTACAGTCAAGGCAACTTAAACAATTAGGCAAGTTAAATCAACTAAACATGCTTTTCTAATCTACAGGTTATAACTGCAAGTAAAAACAAGGCAAATATGAAGGAAACTCAGTCTCAATATCTTAAGTAAAACCCGGAGTTTTCAACAATTAGATCAAGTACGCGCTCGTCACCTCGCGTACAAGGCACTCAAATACCACATATCATATCCTAAGGGGAAAGGTCCCCCACACAAGGTTAGACAAGCCACTTACCTCGAATCGGCTCCAAACTCAACTCGAAATCACACTTTTGCCACGAGTATCCGACTCCAAATGGCCCAAATCTATTCAATTCAATTACATATCATAAATAACATCTCAAGCAATTGATTCTACTATTTAATGCAAAGATAAAACGCGAAATTAGGAAAAATGACCAAAATGCCCCTCAGGCCAACGTCTCGCAATCGGATAATTTTCACATTTTCAGAACCCTCGTACTCTCACGAGTCTAACCATATAAAAATCTCTCAAATCGGAGGTCAAACACCCACTCAAAACTCAATAGTTTGGTCTAAGAAGTTTTCCCCAATTTTCATTCAAAAATCCGAAATTAAGGATGAATTCGTGATTAGATTAGTGGGTTTTAAGCATAAGAGAGTAGAGAATCGTTACCCAGTGATTGCCTTCGAAAAACCTTCGAAATTTCCCCCAAATCCGAGCTCTCAAACTTGTATTTTGATAAAAATGGCAAAACCCTCGTTTTTGAATGTTAAGTACTATTCAGGTCCGTAAAGCATCGCGAACGCGGAAGGGAGCTCACGTTCGCGAAGAAGGAAAAATAAAGGGACCAAAAATGCCCTTCGCGATCGCGAAGGAAGGGACACGAACGCGAAGGCCTGGGTTCAGTGAACTACGCGAATGCGACTGGGGTTATGCGAACGCGTTGAATAAAATCAAGCCCAGCCCTCGGAGTCCAATAAAGCTATGCGAACGCGATAGCCTTGACGCGAACGCGGTTAAGGAATATGTGAAGCTTCGCGAACGCGGAGCACTAATCGCGAACGCAATGAAGAAAACTTGTCCTCCTCCAGAATTACTCTACGCGAACGCGTGGAGGAGGACGCGAACGCAAAGAGGAAGGAGACCAAAGCTACGTGAACGCGAGGAGGGTACCGCAAACGTGAAGAAGGATTTGGGACCTGCACAGCTGAAGGATTTTCTGCAACATTTTCAAACTCCAAAATGCCCCGTTGTGCATCCGAAACACACCCGAGGCCCCCGGGACCTCAACCAAACCTACGGACATATCCTATATCATCATTCAAACTTGTACCAATCCTTAAACCACCTAAAATAACGCCGGAAACTCGAATTAATCAATGATTTGAGCCTAAGAACTTCAAATTTCATCAAAACACGCTTTCGATCAAAAACTTAACCAAAACACGTCCGAATGACCTGAAATTTTGCACACACATTTCAAATGACATGACGGAGCTACTGCAACTTCTGGAATTCCAATCCGACTCTCGGATCAAAAACTCACTATCGGACCGAAGACTTCAAAAATTCAAACTTCGGCATTTCGAGCCTAAATGAGCTACGGACTTCCAAAATACATTCCGAACACGCTCCCAACCCCGAAATCACCTAACGGAGCTAACGGAACCATCAGATTTCCATTCGGAGGTCGTCTTCACACCATCCCGACTACGGACCATTTTTCAACACTTAAGCTCTCATTTAGGGACTAAGTGTCCCAAAACTCTCCGAAACCCAACATCGAACGTCCCGGCAAACCAAAATAGCATAAATGAACTTAGGGGAAGCAGTTAATAGGGAATCGGGGCGTTAATTCTTAAGACGACCGGCCGGGTCGTCACAGCGTGTCAACGGAGAAGACTTATTATGACTATTGGTTCTATATCGTGTTGTGATGTGAAGCTGAGAGTAAATGATATTATGGGGCCTCCTATTATGTATTTTTGTTCTGATTTTTATGTCAATTGGTGTTTACTTTATTTTTGTTATTGTTTTTACTTATACTCGTACAGATTTATAGTAAGTGACTTGTTATAGCCTCGTCACTACTTCATCGAGGTTAGGCTTGGCAGTTACAGAGTACATGGGGTCGGTTTTACTCATACTATGCTTTTGTACTTCTTATGCAGATTCTGGTGTTGGTCTCAGCGGCTTTTAGTAGAGGCGTGCTCGTACTGCTATTCATTTGGAGACATAAGGTAGTGTTGTACACCGTTGTCAGACCCTAAAGTCCCCTTCTTATTTTATGTACTGTTTATTTCTTCTAAATAATTGTATTTTTATTTCAAACATTGGTTGTAGTATTTTGTTTAGTATCTCATGTACTTATGACACCAGATTCCAGGATTAGACTAGACAACGTGTTTGGAGTTATTATATATATTTTGGAGTTCTCAGCTTAAGTTCTTATTAATCTGGTTTTAAATTGCTAAAAATTAATAGTTGTGTACTAATATTGGCTTTCCTATCAAGTGGACGTTAGGCGCTATTACGGTCCTGAGGTTGGGATTTCAGGTTGTGACAAGTTAGTATCGGAGCACTTAATTGCCTAGGTCTCAATGGTCATGGGCGAGCTTAGTAGAGTCTGGAGGATCGGTATGGAGACGTCTATGCTTATCTTCTAGATGATACAAGGCATTAGGAAAAATTTCACTTCTTTCTTTTTCTATCGCGCGATTTTATTCTATTATTCAGTTTGAATCATTTTATTCTTGTTCTCTCACAGATGGTGAGGACATGTGCAACATTCATAACTGGTCAAGAGCCGGAGCTCCAGGATACTACCACTATTAGGTGTAGAGGTCGCGGCCGAGGTAGAGCTCAGCCTAGAGCTCTCGCAGCGGCACCTATTGTAGAGCCTCAAATCAAGCAGGATGAGGAGATTCCTGCCCAAACTGTGCTAGTTGGAACAGCTCAGGTCCTAGAGGGTTTCATTGCGACCCGTGTACTTCAGGATGCCCTAGTCCACTTGGTAGGTCTTATGGAGTGTATGGCCCAGGCCGGTGTATTTCCTGTAGCACCAGCTGTCTCTCAAGCTGAGGGGAGCTCAGACTTCCGCTACTCACACTCCAAAGAAGATGGCTCACGTATATCAGACTCTGGTAGTTCCAGCAGTTAGAGCAGTTCAGCCTATTATTGCTACACAGTCCAGGGAGGGACCCGCTATGGCATCAGAGGGGCTGAAGAGGTTGGAGAGGTTCACCAAGTTGTTTCTTATTCACTTTGGTGGTACACCTTCTGAGGATCCACAAGATTTCTTGGACTGTTGCCATGAGGTATTGCGCAACATGGGCATAGTGGAGTCCAATAGAGTCAACTTTGTAGTGTTTCACATGCATGGCTCCGCCAAAAGGTGGTGGTAGGAGTATAATCAGGGTAGACCAACAGGTTCACCTCCACTCACTTGGGATCAGTTCTCACATCTATTCTTAGAGAAGTTCATCCCCTTTACTCTGAGATAGGACTTTCACAGCCATTTTGAGCGCCTAGCAGGGTAGCATGACTGTTACCCAGTACGAGACCAGATTTGTGGACTTATCCCGCCATGCAGTTATCTTAATCCCTACTAAGGGGGAGAGGGTGTGGAGGTTTATAGATGGCCTTACTTATGGTATCAAGCTATAGATGGCCAGAGAGACTGAGGATGATATTTTTTTCACACGGGTTATAGAGATTGGTAGACAGATCGAGATGATTCGGGGTTAGGGTAGAGAGGTGGCATCTGAGAAGAGGCCTCGTTATTTCGGTGGTCTCAATGGTGCTTTGTTTGGAGGTAGGGTTTCATTCAGTAGAGGTCATCCTATCAGGTCGATTAGTTACCGCGACAAGTATCACACGGTGCTTTGGTCAGTCATGGTTCTTATGGGTCTCGTCCTGAGCAGCTAGCCTATAGTGCACCTTCATCTACTATTAGTGCACCACCAATTCAGAGCTATCACAGTAGTTATCCGGGCAGTTAGGGTCGGACCTAAATTCAACAGCCACGTCAGCAGAGAGAAAGCTTTGAGTGTGGAGATATAGGTCATATCAGGAGATATTGTCTCAGACTTCAGAGTAGCTCGCCATAGCAGGGTACTCGTGCCATGATTTTTGACATCGGTTGCTCCACCACCTGCTCAGCGAGCTAGAGCCGGGGGTCGGGCAATCAGAGGTAGTGGTCAAGCCATCAAATGTGGAGGCCAGCGAGGGAGAGGCCGTCCGAGAGGGGGGTCAAATTGGTGGGGCTCGGCCTCGTTGCTATGCATTCCCAGCTAAACCTAAGCCATATTCGTTTGATATGGTCATCACATGTATTGTTTCGGTTTGCCATATAGATGCATCGGTTTTATTTGATCCGGGCTCTACTTATTCATATGTGTCATCCTATTTTGCTTCAAATTTGGATATGTCTAGTGATACTTTGAGTGTTCATGTCTATGTGTCTACGCCCACTGGGAATTCTATTATGGTGGACCGAGTCTATCGCACTTTGGTCACTATCAGGAGCTATGAGACTAGGGTCAACCTTCTGTTACTCGATATGGTAGATTTTGATGTGATTTTGGGCATGGATTGGTTGTCACCGTATCATGCTATCTTCGATTATCACGCCAAAACTACGACGTTAGCCATGCCGAGATTGCCTTGATTGAAGTGGAGAGGGACTCTTAGTCACTCCACTAGAAGGGTCATTTCATATGTGAAGGCTCAGCGTATAGTCGAGAAGGGGTGTCTAGCGTATTTAGCCTATATTCGTGATTCTACTGCGGAGGTTTCTTTTACGGATTCAGTTCCGGTGGTGAGAGAGTTTCCAGAGGTGTTTCCTACAGATTTTCTGGGTATGCTACTCGACAGGGATATCCACTTTTGCATTGACTTGGTTCCGGGCACTCAGCCATTTCTATCCCACCATACCATATGGTCCCAGTTGGGTTGAAAGAGTTGAAGGAGCAGTTGCAAGTTTTGCTTGACAAGGGATTCATTAGACTTAGTGTCTCACTTTGGGGTGCACCAGTGATGACTTATTTGACCAACTTCAGGGTGCCAAAGTGTTTCCAAGATTGATTTGAGATCTAGCTACCATCAGGTAAAGATTAGGGCATATGATGTCCCTAAGACAGCTTTTCAGACTCGGTATGGTCATTACGAGTTCTTGGTAATGTCATTTGGTTTGGCTAATGCCGCAGCAGCCTTTACAGATTTGATGAACCGGGTGTTCAAGCCTTATATGGATTCCTTCCTGATTGTCTTCAGTGAAGATATTTTGGTTTACTCTCGCAGTCAAAGAGGGGCATGAGAAGCATCTCATGATCGTTCTTTAGACTTTGAGGGATCGCCAGCTATATGCCGAGTTTTTGAAGTGTGAGTTCTGGTTGGACTCGGTTGCCTTTTCGGGCCATGTTGTATCTTCTGAGGGTATTGAGGTGGATACTAAGAAGATTGAGGCAGTTCTGAAATGGCCTAGACCTACTTCAGCTACAGAGATTCGAAGTTTCTTGGGTATTTGTTGTAGGTTTTTCATCCATCGCAACTCCTTTGACTAGATTGTCCCAGAAGGGGTGATTTTCAGATGGTCTGACGAGTGTGAGGTGAGCTTTCAGAAGCTCAAGACTACATTGACTATAGCCTCAGTGTTGGTATTACCAATAGGTTCGGGATCCTACACCGTGTATTGTGATGCATCACGTATTAGGCTTGGCGCGGTATTGATGCAGGACTGTAAGGTGATTGCCTACGCGTCTCGACAGTTGAAGGTTCATGATAATAATTAACATGTGAATGATTTAGAGTTGGCTACCATTGTACACACACTGAAGATTTAAAGGCACAATCTTAACAGTGTTCCATGTGAGGTCTACACCGACCATTATAGTCTCCAACACCTGTTTAAGCTACATGACCTTAATTTGTGACAACAGAGATGGTTGGAGTTGCTGAAAGACTATGATATTACCATATTATATCATTTAGGGAAGGCCCATATAGTGTCCGGTGCATTGAGTAGGAAGGCTGAGAGTACGAGCAGTTTGGCATATTTACCAGTAGTGGAGAGGCCACTAGCTATGGATGTTCAGACTTTGGCTAATTAGTTCATGAGGTTGGATATTTCAGAGCCTAGCCGGGTTCTCATTTGTGTTATGTCATATTCATCATTGTTGGATTGTATCAAGGCTCGCCAGTTTGATGATCATCACTTGTTGGTGTTGAAGGACACGGTGCAGCGGGGTGGTACCAAAGAGGTTGTGATTGGAGATGACGGTGTTATGCAGCTTCAGGGACGGATTTGTATTCCAAATGTTGATGGGATGAGAGAGTATATCCTTGAGGAGGCTCACAATTTGCGTTATTCCATTCACCCAGGTATCATGAAGGTGTACCGTGACTTGAAACATCACTATAGGTGGCGGAGAATGAAGAAAGATATTGTTGCTTATGTCTCTAGGTGTTGAAATTGTCAACAGGTGAAGTATGAGCATCAAAAACCGGGTGGTCTGACTTAGAGATTGGAGATACTGAGTGAAAGTGGGAGCGTATCACTATGAATTTTGCAGTAGGCTTACCACGAACCTTGCGAAAATATGACGCAGTCTGGGTCATTGTGGACCAATTAAGTCCGTACACTTCATTCCGGTGATGACTTCTTATTGTTCAAAGAGTTTGGCTCAGATTTACATCCGGAAGATTATCCGCATGCACGACGTGCCTAATTCTATCATCTCTAACCAGGCATGCAGTTCACACCGCATTTATTAGGAGCCATACAGCATGAGTTGGGAATGCGGGTCGAGCTGAGTACCACGTTTCACCCTCAGACGGACGGACGGTCCGAGCGCACTATTTAGATATTGGAGGACATGTTGGGGGCATGCTCTATGGAATTTGAGGGTCAGTGGACTAGTTTTTACCTCTAGCGACGTTCACCTACAACAACAGTTATCAGTAAAGCATTCGGGTACTTTTCTATGACCGTTCGAGGATGAACATTTCTTTTAGAGGTGGAGAATGTGACGACCCAATGAGTCGTTTTGAGTACTAGCCTTTATTTTTATATTCTGAGATCCATCATAGCTTAATTTAATGTTTATTGATTGTGTGTGTGGTTCGCATCGCTTTTCAGAAAGCTTTTATATGAAATTTTGAAGAAAAAATAATTTTGGACTTAAAATGAGGCTAGAGTTGACCCCGGTCAATATTTTTGGTAATACAACCTCGGAATAGTATTTTGACAATTTCGGTAGGTTCGTATGATATTTTTGGACTTGTACACTTATTTGGTTGTGGTCCCGGGTGGACTGAGCGTGTTTCGATGCATTATATGAAAGATTGTGAAAATTGAGTTCTTAAGTTGAAATCTAGAGTTTTGATGATCGATTCTTGTTATTTGTCGTTATTTTGATGATTTGAGGTTCCAAGAAAGTTTGTATGATGTTATTACACTTGTCTCATGTTCGGTTTGGAGCCCGAGAGGCTCGGATGAGTTTTGGAGGTATTACGGACGGGTTTGGAACTGTTGGTGCTCAGCAGTTGCTAGTGCAAGCCTGCAGAGCTCGCATTTGCGAGGTCTGGATCGCATTTACAAGGTCTGGCTCGCATTTGCGAGCCTCGCTTTTTCATCCAAATGATCGCATTTATGAAATGGGGATAGGGGTTGGGTATCGCTTTTGCGATAAAATGCTCACATTTGCAGACTGATCACGCCCAACTATGCCTTAGAAAAAGGACTCTGCGGACGTTGCAAATATAACCCGAGTATTACGCCCAGGGTCGAATCCACAGAGAGTTAACCTATCAACCACTATCTTCAGACCCACTAATTCTTCAGAACCAGCTTCCCAAATATTCAAATCTCAGTTGAGTGTTCTTTAACGTCTAGCTTGCAAGTAACTAAATGGCTGTAACTAAATTAATAAGGTTGTAAACAATTATGAGGAAAAACTAAGGCAACGATTTCCCCTATTGATGGAATCCCTTCTGTTTATGCTCATACAAATTTACCCACACATCTCTGTCAATCATGAACGCTAATCTTACCGCAAATCTCTCCCGAGTAATCACAGTAATCTACTATTGCACTCTCCCGAGATACACTAGCTTGCTTTATTTAGCACAATTCACTTTAGATTACACCCAAGGCTTCGTTATCCTTAATCCCGCCTTTAAACCTACAATTATAGATTCCTCTAATAATCTAGGATTGTTGTTGTTCAACAATACCCTAAATATGCACTCTTTTCCAAGTTATGCACACTAATTAGGCACAGCTAATTGAGGATCCTATCAATTAACTACAACGAACACGAGGTTGAACAAATAGAGATTAAACTAGCAATTTGTATTCACATAAACAAGAAGTTCATCACCCAATAGGTTCCATCAACGCCTTAGACAAGGAATTTAGCTACTCATGGCTATGGGAAAATAAACTAAGATTGAATTCATCATAAAAATCAAAAGAAAAGAAGAAAGATGTTTAGAGTATTCTCTCACAATGGTTTTCCTTGCTAAGAAACCTTAAAAATCAATACATGCCTCTCTTGGGCGAAGTCTAATGTTTTAAATAGGGTTTAGGTCTAAAAATCCCGTATGACACTTTGACCCCTGAAGTTTTCGCGCCTGCCGCGGTTCTGCCGCGGTCGCGGTAGAACCGCGGCCAATCACCCTCGCGGAATCACTGAAGTTCTGCAGCTGCTTTCCACCGCGGTTCTGTCGCGGTCGCGGTGGAACCGCGGTGGACCCAGTGCTCTGAATCTTCGGCCTGTTTTGCATGGTTCACTTGGGAAATTTCACAGTTGGCCTCTTTTTCATCAATTTTGACTCCAAAACTGCTCCTTAGCAAATCATGAAAAACACTAATAAGAGCATTTTGTTATCACTTTTAGCATTAAAACTACACAAGAAGGTGATTATTTAAGGTGTAATTATAGTCAAATTCACCTATTATCAACACCCCACACTTAAACCTTTGCTCGTCCTCGAGCAAACTAAACCACACTTCTAGGCCTAACTGCTCAATGCATTGCCCCAATTTATATCACACCTGCTATTATCAAAGATCGACCTAAGCGGTGCACAATCATATCTCAGATGCAGACTCTCATGCCAAAACACACTTGTGCTCACTCTAATTACTCCACAGAAGTGAAAACTCACTTTTTCTTCCTGAGTCACATGCCCTCACATGAACAAAAACTGAGAGAAGTTCCACACACACATAAAATTCAACAACAAGGAACCATATATAGAAAGAATTCACTCGCTCTCAGCAAAGAGCATTCACATGCCACACAGACACACCATAAGCTTGCCCCTAGTGTAATACTCCACTAATCGAGCCATTCAGTCGAAGATCAAGAGGTCTTTATAGGTTGTAATGTAGTCTAAGGGACGGATAGGATATATTTGGATATAGTGACTAACCTCCCTAAGCACTTTTAATACACACTTCCTTTTGTTTCACCTTCATGTTCAACCCGATCATTATTCCACATTTTGTTTCACTTGTGACCCCCACTTTTCTTTAGGTACAACTGGCTTCTTCTATTTTTTTTTTCCAGATTTATTGTACACTGCCAGTTCACCAACCAGAACCTTCATTCTTGATTCCCCTTTTTTCACTAACTCTCTCCCACCCCACACTTTGACTTTTGTATATTCTTTAGTGATTCAAGTGCTTCTAGGAGGTAAAGGTTCAAACAATTCGCTTATTCAAACACAGCGATTTAGATCATTATAGGGTTATCAAAGAACAGGCTTCAGGCTCAAAGGGGTTAACTATGGTAATATGCACAGGTGGATTCTCAAGTATAAAGGGTTGCACAACGAAATGCCTCAATCATCTCTAAAACCAAACGACTTCTATTTCGCTTTGCAAACACACAGGGCAAGTTCTAGGTATCATATGCAAGCATAGGATGCAAGTAACAACTCACACACACTTAGCATGTAACTCATTCCGAATCAGTTCATCAACACAATCATACGAGTGTTCAAGCCAGACAAGATGTGCAAAATTAAGGCAATATTATGAGTCCACAAACAAGCTTAGACGTCCACTCTCAAGTTCTTTTCTTTGCAAGTGTGCACATTTGGGGTTACATTCTGACCTTCACCCATCTAATCCTAAAACTACAAAAGAAAAAAATCTACCTAACCCGGTTCAAGAAAAACCCTTGGAAAAGAACCGTGGTCAAAAGAAAAACCAAGGGGGAGATACTACACTACCTAAAAGAAATAAAATAAAGAAACTACATGGACTACTTCCCTCAAGAGTGCTGTCCAAGTGGTCCGTCCTCAGGAAGAGTCCACCAATTTACTTTTCACTTTTCCTTCTTCTTTCTCTTTTTTTTAGAAACTACTATGACCCTCAAGAGACCTGTCGACAAGTGTCCGTCGTTGGGCCAAGTCAGTTACTTCTAATGTGAGTACAGTCAATTATACACAACAACATCAATCTAATCTTACAACATACTCAATGTCTATATACACTACAATACACTACCAGAGCAAGTCTCCCACCCCACACTTAAAATTATGGTATGTCCCCATGTCATATCAAAAATAAGAGGGTAAACGAAACTCACTGGTAGGCCAAAGGCCGAAGCACTAGCAGCTCATGGGGTACTCAGGCTTTTCCCAAACTTGGTCCTTCGTACGGGTACCTCACACTTAGTTCCAACCATTTGGTTTGGTGTTGCATCCTTCCACTACCTTTGCTTTCCATTCTCCTAGAAGAAAAAAAAATTAAAAAAAATTGACACACTTTTCTCGCCACTTGGATGATATGAACTGGGCACCTAGCTTGGAATCAAGCTTGTGACCTCGAGCGATCGGGGGTGGTACGTTGATGATCGAGCCAAGCTTTAAATACTTCATTTTGCACTTCTTGGCTTTCATGTGAGGAATGTCATTTTGCCCCCTTATTCCCTCAAATTGTAAGATGAATGGTTGTTGCCTTTCCTCCTTGCAATCCCTCATTGAGTCGTGTAGATCAATTCCCATATCACCACACAAGTCCAATGTTGAAAAATGCTTGAAATGCGACTTCAAACCTTCATTTTGCACTTTTTCTCGGATTTTGACATCCTCTTTTTCCCTCGGTTAGAGTCAATCTCAACCAAATTTTTATTTACACCGGTTGACTCTAATCCTATTTTTTCTCGGCACCATTAACACTCATGGAGTCGGTTGGCGGATGTTCAATTCTTGAATCCTCAAAGTAACGCTCACTTTCTTCCTCGAAATTGGATTCTTCTTGGTTTTGATCAAGTGCCAAGGAAAGATTTTCGGCTTCCACATCTAAGGAAAGTTCTTGGCTCTCATTAACTTTCGAGGCTTTTTGGACCTCTAAAGCTTCAAGCATTTCTCCCATTTGTGAGTGACACCTTTCAAGTGCCAAGTCATTTCGGAGACTATTTTCCAAAAGCTCCTCCAAGGCACTTTGTTCTTTGTTTCCTCCTTCAAGTAAACATTCCAACATGAGCTTGAACTCTCCATTTCGGCCATGCTCAACTTCTTCAACTCCCATGGCCCACACTAAGAATTTTTGTATTTCTATCAATGGTAATTGATAATTCCGTTAACTCCCCGGCAACGGCGCCAAAATTTGATCACGCCCAACTATGCCTTATAAAAAGGACTCTGCGGACGTTTTAAATATAACCCGAGTATTACGCCCAGGGTCGAATCCACAGAGAGTTAACCTATCAACCGCTATCTTCAAACCCACTAAGTCTTCAGAACCAGCTTCTCAAATATTCAAATTCTCAGTTGAGTGTTCTTTAATAACTAACTTGCAAGTAACTAAATGGCTGTAACTAAATTAAAAGGGTTGTAAACAATTATGAGAAAAAGCTAAGGCAATGATTTCCCCTATTGATGGAATCCCTTCTGTTTATGCTCATACAAATTTACCCACACATCTCTATCAATCATGAACGCTAATCTTACCGCAAATCTCTCCCGAGTAATTACAGTAATCTACTATTGCACTCTCCCGAGCTACACTAGCTTACTTTATTTAGCACAATTCAACTTAGATTGCACCCAAGGCTTCGTTATTCCTAATCCCGCCTTTAAACCCGCAATTATAGATTCCTAATAATCTAGGATTGGTGTTGTTCAACAATACCCTAAATATGCACTCTTTTCCAAGTTATGCACACTAATTAGGCACAGCTAATTGAGGATCCTGTCAATTAACTACAACGAACACGAGGTTGAACAAATACAGATTAAACTAGCAATTTGTATTCACATAAACAAGAAGTTCATCACCCAATAGGTTCCATCAACGCCTTAGACAAGGAATTTAGCTACTCATGGCTATGGAAAAATAAACTAAGATTGAATTCATCATAAAAATCAAAAGAAAAGAAGAAAGATGTTTAGAGTATTCTCTCACAATGGTTTTCCTTGCTAAGAAACCTTAAAAATCAATACATGCCTCTCTTGGGCGAAGTCTAATGTTTTAAATAGGGTTTAGGTCTAAAAATCCCGTATTTGACACTTTGACCCCTGAAGTTTTCGCGCCTGCCGCGATCGCGGTAGAACCGCGGCCAATCACCCTCGCGGAATCACTGAAGTTCTGCAGCTGCTTTCCACCGCGGTTCTGCCGCGGTCGCGGTGGAACCGCGGTGGACCCAGTGCTCTGAATCTTCGGCCTGTTTTGCATGGTTCACTTGGGAAATTTCACAGTTGGCCTATTTTTCATAAATTTTGACTCCAAAACTGCTCCTTAGCCTCCTTATACATATATCACCTGCAAATCATGAAAAGCACTAATAAGAGCATTTTGTTATCACTTTTAGCATTAAAACTACACAAGAAGGTGATTATTTAAGGTGTGATTATAGTCAAATTCACCTATTATCACAGACTGAGATGGTTCCGCATTTGCGAGCCAGTATTCACGTTTGTGATGACTGAGATGATTTGGACTGCTTCGCAAATGTGAAGCCTAAACCGTGTTTGTGATGGCGAGGAGCTTCGCAAATTTGAGGGTTATTTCGCATTTGCGACTTCTGGATGTCTGATGCACTGATCGCATTTGCGATTACTATTCTGCATTTGCGAAAATTGCAATTGCAAATAAGGGTTCGAAATTACGACATCTACAGCTGGGTAAAAGATTGGGAAAATCGGAACTTAACTCATTTTATATCATTTTTCAACCCTAAGCTCTTTAGAGGCGATTTTTGAAGAGATTGTTTCTTTCTAAACTCATTAGTAATCATCTTTAACTAGTTTTCAATCAAATCCAACTAATTTTTATGAATTTTTAGTATCAAATCTATGAATTTCATGATAGAAATTAAGGGTTTTGGGTATAATTTAGGGATTTTATAAAATTGAGATTTAAAAAAACCACATATTCGAGCTCGGGGGTGAATGGGTCATCGGATTTTGGTCCAAATCTCGGGTTTTGACCAAGCGAACCTAGGGTTGACTTTTGTCGACTTTTTAAAAAATGATAAAAAAATGTACTTTTTTCATTCGTGGGCAGTTTCTAAAGCTTATATTGGATTACTTGATTGATAATTGGCTAGATTCGGTTGGTTTGGAGGCTGGTTCAAAAGGCAAAGTCGTGATTGATTGTTGAGTTTATTGCGGAAAGAGGTAAGTGTCTGGTTAACCTTGACTTGAGGGAATTAGGACTTGATTGGTCTTTTTATTACTTGAATTATGTGTGGGGACGACGTATATGTAAGGTGACGAGTGTATACGTGTCGTCATGGGTTTAAGCATGCGAGGTGGGCTTTTAACTGTGCATTTCAACTATATCATGTCTTCTTTTACTTTGTGCAAGTATTCATGTCATGCCTTTATTGTTACTTGTTCTTATTTGTTAAATGTCTTCCTTGTTACATGCCTTCTTTTGCTGCATGTTTCGTGCATCATGTTTCTACCTATTGTTCGTTTTTACTTGTACTATGCCTTTAATTGTCTATTTATCACTGGACCGGGCCATCTGAAATCGGTCAGGGTCGGTCCGGAACCTGGTCAGCCCGACCCGTTTGACAAATCTAATTTGCCTTTACTTGCTTCTATTTCGCTCCGATTTATTATATTGGTTTGCCTTAGATTATTTACTTGCTTTGATTGCATCTCTTATGTTGAGAGTCATGTTATAGTTGTTTGTAGTATTGATATTGTTGTTTGGGATTGGGTTGCACGCTGTAACGGTTATTGATATTGTTGTTCGGGATCGAGTTTCATACCGCAGTGGATATTGAGATATTTATTGGGATCGGGTTGTGCGCCGCAACGATATTGGTATTGATGTGATATGTGTGGATCAAATTGTGCGCGTAACGGAGAAGACTTTACTATGATTGTTTTTGACTGTTGGTTCTGTATCTGTTGTGATGTGAAGTTGAGAGTAAATGATATTCTGGGGCCATATGGTATGTATTTATTGTTCCAGCTTTAATGTCAATTGTTATTTCCTCTATTTCTATTATTGCTTTTACTTATACACGTACAGATTTAATGTGAGTGTCTTGTTATAGTCTCGTCACTACTTAGTCGAAGTTAGGCTCGGCACTTACAAAGTACATGATGTCGGTTGTACTCATACCACACTTCTGTACTTCTTGTGCAGATTCTGGTATTGGTTCCAACGTCATTTAGTGGAGGCGTGCTCGGACTGCTATTCATTAGGAGACTTGAGGTAGAGCTGCATAGCGTTCGCAAACCCTAAAGTCTCCTTCTTATTTTATGTACTGTTTATTTCTTTCAAACAATTTTATTTTTATTTCAGACCTTGGTTGTAATATTCTGTTTAGTAGCTCATGTACTTGTGACACCAACTTCCTGGATTAGACTAGACAACGTGTTTTGGATTTATTATATATATTTTGAAGTTCTACAACTTTACTTTCTTATTAATCTGCCTTTAAATTGCTAAAATTGAATAGTTGTGTACTAATGTTAGCTTGCCTAGCAACTGGACGTTAGGCGCCATCATTGCCTCGAGTTGGGATTTCGGGTCCTGAAAGAAAGATTTTTAAAAATTATAGTCTAAAATAAGTCATAAATATTCGTGTGTGTAACTCATCTCATTAAGGATAAATTAGGTATTCTAATTTTAAATTGTTACTAAATTTAGATATGCATCACTCTTTTTGAGACCGACTAAAAGGCAAAAATATCACATAAATTTGGACGATTAAATTACTTTTGTAGCATATTATGCTCTTTACCGACCTTGTGGATGTAGTACTATGGAACTTGGTTTCAATTCACCAGTAGCATAATATATCTTTATTCGAACAAATGTACTATAAATTCTGCTACTCCCTAAATTATAATTATTTACTACTCTGATTTTGTGTTTCTATATGCATACGATATAATGATATTTTAGGGGTCGTTTCGTAGGGTGTATAAGAATAGTGTTGAATAAGGTGTATTAATAATGCAGAAATTAGTAATGCATGGGTTAGTAACTAATGCAAGCATTAGTTATGCAGAGATTATTTCTTATCCACTGTTTGGTGTGGTGTATTAAAAAGAAGGGAAATTACCAGCTATGTCCATTTATAAGTAGCTCATTACAAAAATTGGCCAATTGATAAAATATTATTAATATTAGCCAAATTAGCCAATTAGCTATTTGTAGCAAAAAAAATATCAAATTTTTGCTTTGTTTTGAGTGGGTGTTATTAGAATAGATTGGGCACAACATAAGGAGCTTGAATCTCAGTTTTGGGATGATTTGGTGAAGTTTTGAGGTGGTTTGAATTGAAAATTCGAAGTAAAAGCTGAACATGAAAAAAAATGATATGTGTATCACACTGTGTATCATTTGTGTATCACATATGTATCATATTTGTATCAACTGTGTATCACATGTATATCCATGTATACCTGTGTGTGAGATACATGCGTGATACATGTTTGATACATGTGTCGCAGAAGACTTTTTTTGAACTCGATTTAATTATGGATTTTGATACAAGACCACTCCAAATCACCTCCAATCTTCCTCAAATTTTGTATATTGATTTATCTATATATTTTCAATGAATTTCAACTATACCCATTGAAAAAGTTCCTTTTTTGTTTAGATTTTTGGAATATTTGTATAGATTTTTGTATTTCAACACCTTATTTGCTACCCCGTCCATGAAATTTCTTTTCCGTCTTGTATCTAATGTTGCTAATCACACTTAAAAATATGTAAGGGGACTTTTGCATGTGATTCTTTGAGAGAAAGAACACTATTATTTGGTTTTTTAATTTTTGTTGGCTAGTTTTGGTAAGTCTATGACTAATGGCTAGAGGTTGGTAAGTTGAGGTTTATTTGGGACATTTGTGTAAGTTTCCCTGGGATTGGGGTCGGTATAGAGAAGGTGAAAGGTAAAGGATTGGGCTGGGATTTATTATTAGTAATTTGGGCCTTGCTTGTGAGCCCATTAGATTGAGGTAAGGCGTCCTGGGTGTGGGCGTTTGCAGTATGGGAAGTGGGTTCAGAGTTTGTGAAGTTAAATCTATTGGCGATGGGTAAATAATTTTTATTAATGCAAGGGGAATGGTTTGTGTTTGTGTAGTTATGGTAATTGGTGTTGTGAGATTAGCGATTGGTGGAGGAGGACCGGGAATTGCGATGGTTTTTTGGGTAAATAACGGTTTTCCATGGGGTTTCATTTGCAGGCAGTGGTGTTTGGTCAGTATTGGGTGTGGTGGTGGAAGTAGAGGTGGGTGGTGACTGGGTTTTGGTGCAAGAAGAGGCAATGTGACCAAGGCAACCACAGCTGATACAAAAAGGTGTAGTATCCTCATATAATATTGGTTGTAGGTGTGAGCCAATAAGGATTTCTGTGGGTAGAGGTTTACCTAACGGAGCAAGAATGCAAAGTCGTGCATAACGTCCGCGAGTAGTTTGGAGAGTGCAGGTGTCTATTTTTAATAAGGTACCAATCATTTTACCAATCTGTTGAAGAATTTGGAGGTCATAATACTCAGTTGGGAGTTCTTGAAGACGGATCCAAATAGTAGAGAGGCTTATCTGGGCAGCGGCTGGGTTGAATCGTTGTTCCCATTGTCGTACAGTGAGATATTGTGCACCCACAAACCAAGGTCCTTGGAGCATAACTTTTTTATATGTGGTTGTGCATTTGAATTTGATGAGATAATAGTCGTAACCAAGGTCAACCAGTTGGAAGGGTTCTGTAGGTTGCCAAAGAGAGGTGAGTTTATTGCGCAAGTAGTGGTAGGGGACTTTTTTGCCAAGTAGTTTGATGATAGCAGCGTGTTGCCAGGGACGGTATAAACCGATTAAATTTATGTTATGTCAATTAGATAGGTAATTTTTATAGGAAGGTCTAACTTTAGAGTCCATATGAACTAGCAGCTGTAAATAAACACAATTGGTTGAATAAATTTTTCAATTCTCCACCAAAAAAAAAAAAAGAAAAACAATTGACTAGTATACCGTTATATGAACTTTGCTATATATATATATATACCTGTAAAATGATACGATTGAATTTATAACGTGGTTTACAAATAAGTGAGTCGTTGGACCCAAAAAATATTGGGTAAATAAGAACAAGAAGAGAATGAAACGAAATTAAAGAAAATACAAGCGTAGCTATGCACTTAATCTTTCCAATAGCATAAGTACAAACAATATTGAGGGAAGAAGAAAGTCAGTAACTTCATAATTTAGAGAATAGAATATATCTTTTTGTGTACATAGTATTTCGTGTCGTCCCCAAATCATGTTCCTCTTGAATGAGAATAAAATTGTAATTGATGATTGCATAACAGTTGGCTATAATTCTAATATTCTCTGTAACGGCTGCTCATTCAATGCTATCCGGTATCAATTCTTCGAATCTTTATTTTCGGCTACTTTGCCTTCGGGATTCACCCATTATCGGTCATGCACTTGCATTCAGTACCAGTTATTTGCTGACTCACATCCCACTTGTCTTTAGTTCCGCGTGTCATCCCCTCTGTAATGATCCGACCAGTCGTTTTGAGAGTAATAGCCTCGATCCCTTATTTTCTGTGTTCCCCGTATCTGTTTCCGCTTATCTGACTTGCCGGGAGGTTTTGTTTTCGGTTTCGGAGTGTTTTGGGACACTTAGTCCCTAAAACAGAAACTTAAGTCTTAGGATTTGGACTATAGTCGGAACTATGGGAAGATGACTCCAAGAGTTAGTTTTGCGCTACAGTCGGAACTATGTGAAGACGATTGTATTTTGGAGGTTTGTAGCTGATTTAGGCTTGAAATGGCGAAAGTCGATTTTTTGAGATTTTGATCGGAAGTGGACTTTTTGATATTGGGGTCGGATTCCAATTCTGGAAGTTAAGTATGTCCATAATGTTGAATATGACTTATGTGCAAAATTTGGGGTCAATCAGACGTGGTTTGGTAGGGTTCGGCATCGGTTATAGAAATTTGAAGTTTCAAGTTCATTAAGTTTGGATTGGAGCGTGATTCGTGTTTTTGTTGTTGTTTGATGTGTTTTAAGGGCTCGACTAAGTTCGTATGGTGTTTTGGGACTGGTAGGTATATTTGGTTGGTGTCTTGGGGGCCTCGGGTTGATTTCAGGTGGTTAACGTAACATTTTTAGACTTGTTGGAATTGCAGAAAATCTGGTGTTGGTGTTGCTGGTTTCGATCATCGCGTTCGCGAGCGAGGTCTCGCGTTCACATAAGGCATCTGGGAGGCCAGCTGGGTTTGTTCTTTGCGTTCGCGACGTTGTTCCCGCGTTCACGAAGATATGGAACATTAAGACTATGCGTTCACGATATGGACCTCGCATTCGCATAGAGGAACGGTTAAATGGAGCTCAAGGCAATTAGCCTATGCGTTTGCGATGAGGGTCCCGCGTTCGCGTAGAGTCAGGGTGTGTAAGCTTCGCGTTCGCGAATAGTTTATCACGTTCGCGATGAGTGTTTTAGGGCTGAAGCAAATTTGTGCTTCACGAATGCGAGGGTCCTTCCGCGTTCGTGAAGAAGGAATTACCTGGGCAGAATATAAAATTTCAAAATCGAGGGGTTTGGCCATTTTTATCAAAACTTAAGTTTGAGAGCTTGGAATTGGGCGAGATTTTGAGAGATTTTCACAGACATCGATTGGGTAATGATTCTACACTTGATTTTGGTTATATCCTACTAATCTATCATTAATTCTATCTTTTAATTTCAAATTTGGGTTTAAAATTTAGAAAAAATGGGAAGAAGTTCTTCAGCTAAGATTTTGGGTTTGGATTGGGATTTTGACATCGGATTTAGATAATTTTGGCAAGAGTGAACTCGTGAGTGAATGAGTGTTCATATTTTGTGACTTTTATGCGATTTCGAGACATGGGCCTGGCCGACTTTTTGGAGCGATTTTCAAATTTCTTGCTTATGCCTTGATTTCATTAATTAGATTAGTTTCTTATAGTTATATTTATGTTATGTAATTGCTTTTGGCTAGATTTGGGCCATTTGGAGTCGGATATTCGTGAAAAAGGCATTGTTACCGATTGATTGAGCGTGGTTCGAGATAAGTGGCTTGCCTAACCTTGTGTGGGGAACTCCCCTTACAATTTGGTACTATTTTTGATATGTGAGCATCGTGTATGTAAGGTGACGAGCGCCTACACGGGCTATTTGCTGTGAAACCCAATTTTTACTGAGTAATAACATGTTTTCTTCTTAATTGAGTTATACCAGCATGTGTAATATCCTGTTTAGCCTAGAATATCAGAACTCTGTGCAGCATACTTAGTGGGTTCCTGCTTATTCCTTGACTTGTACTTAGTCTAAACGGTAGGATTTCTTGTCGTAATTGTTAATTTCATTGTTTGAGCTGTGTATTTACTTTGGGACAATGGAATGGTATTCCGGGAGATCCCCCAATATATTTTCTTTGTGACTACAAAATGGTATTCCGGGAGATCCCCCTGCATATTTACTTTGGGACTACGGGACGATACCCCGGGAGATCCCCCTGCATATTTACTTTTGGGACTATGATACGGTATCTCGGGAGATCCCCTGTTGTTATTCCTGTATACTATACTGTTATTCTTCTGTGAATCCATTCTTGTTAAATTTCAGTCTTTTATTATACTGCAATTTTTTTGTGCTGCCTTTTTTAGTATATATATACCAGTAGGGCCCTGAGATGACCTCGTCACTACTCGACCGAGGTTAGGCTTGGCGCTTACTGGGTACCGTTGTGGTGTACTCATGCTACTCGTATGCACATGTTTTTGTGTGCAGATCCACGTACCTCTTACCAACCTCGCTGTTAGTTCAACTGTTACTGCTGTTCCGGAGACTTCAAGGTACATTTGCCCGTGTTCGCAGACCTCGGAGTCCTCCTCTATCTCTTTTGTGTTGTTCTTCTTATTTCTTCTAGATACTGATGTATAGAAGTGTTAGACAAAATCTCAAAAGCCTTTGACTTATGTTATTCCGGGTCTTGGAAGAGTTTTGTGTATATTTGAGGATTGGTTATTGTATATGCCAAGCGACATTTCTTTCAATTATCTAAATATATGTTGCTGTTAATTGTTAAGGATGTTTTTATTTTTGACTATTTCTGCAATTATTAGGCTTACCTAGTCATAGAGACTAGGTGTCGTCAAGACATCTCACGGAGGGAAGATTAGGTCGTAACACCCTCATTCGTCCAACTATTGCTATCCAATTTTATCATATACAGATAGTCCCTTTGCTTCTTGGTGACAACACTTTAGTGTCACCAGAAGGTAAAGAAAATCCCTTTTCTTAGCGTGTAAGTTTCTGAACAATTTCTGACATTTTAAAGGACGCACGTCTCTCTTCATTTAATGACCTGAATATGTGTTAGCCCATGATTTGGCAAATATTGTCGCCCGTTCTTGAGGTAATCATGGCCACGATTTTTGCCTTCTATATCTTCTCCGCTACTTTTCATCTTTACTCTTTACATTTTACAACTTCTTCTTCTCCGATTTATCTTAGAAGCCTTCTTCATACTCCAACCTTTTTAGTAGAATTTTTCTTCATAAACTCCTCATCGTCATGTCTTCTAACACTGATGTCTTTGGGAATTCTAGCCTTTTGTTCGGTGGAGGTCCAAAAAATAACAGAACCAAAGAGGTTGACGCCGAGTCTGAACCTTTAATCGTAAATACCATCATACCATTTCACCCTAGCACGACATCTACTCTTCAACAATAAAAAGCACCTACAAACTCCAAAAGCGATAGATTTTGGCCTGTTCACAGGTACCGTTCTTTCATTCGTCCTCCTAGCATACCTATTGTGAAGGAGGAATGTAATTGGAACAACGTTGACCCCCATGAGCTAGAACGAGTTAACTACTCCAAGTTGGGGTTCATGTATGTTTATATATACCCCTTCACTTTGAGCTCTTTCACCTTGGGAGCAGGTGAAGGAATTGACCCAATAATCTTAGAGTTTTGCCATCGGTACCAAGTCTGCTTGGCACAAGTAGGTCCATCCATATGGCGTACGGTTAGAGCTGTCAATATGGGCGGGGCCGGGCTAGCCCACCCAGCCCACGTGGGCTTTAGCAACTGACGGGCTGGACTGGTTAGCCCACCATTTTATGGGCCTTATAATGGTCAGCGCACCTCGGCCCTATGTGGGTTGCGTGCCCCCGCGAGCCAACCCACTATTTTCTTTAAATGTAATTTTATATTTTTTCTTTAAGGTCTAACCTAAAAAAAGATAAATATTTAAAAGTTAAAAAAAATTTATTGGAAAATTTTTACAAAACTTAATAACTTTTTATACGGTTCCAATATATCACAATACATACTAAAAAGTAAAAGACAAGACTATATTTCATTCACTAAAAGTCAAAACTCAAAACAAACTATTCAAGAGAACGTCCATGACGCTTATGTGATATCCAACACATCATCTTCATTAAACACATTTGAATCCGCTTGTGAGAAGGTTGTCTTAACATCTTCACTTTCATCTACATCTACAATTCGTATGCGATATTAATTAGTCACATATTAAGAATAATAAAATTTTTTAAACTAATTAACGTATTAAGACTTTGATATTTTAATATGATGAGCTTGATAAACTTTATGCTTGGGATACTCTTCTTGTTATTTTTTGTGTCATATGCTTTTTATATACTTTAAATACATATTTTTATTAGGCTCACAGCCCAGCCTCTGTTAAGCCTCACGGTCCATGGGCTTACTCAGGCCGGGCTTAAAAGACTCATTTTTAAATGGGCTCCAAAAATTCTAGCCTAACCCTGCTAAGTCACGGGATGGGCTGGACTGGCCCAATGAGCCAAGCCCATATTGATGGCTCTGCGTACGGTGGCCTCCCTCGAACAATTGTACTCTAAGATCGGGGAAACCCTAACTCTCGTGTATACGATGAATCTCTACTCCCTAAAGTTTTTCGTGGGGGTGTGCTAAACCTTAGCAAGAGCAGTCATCATGCCCTCATTAATATCTTTGACGACAACAAGAACCATGGATGGATGGAAGAATTTGTTGTCACTGCTACCACGGACATCGTCCCATCACAGCTTCAGCTTTCCCCGAATCATGGAATCTATTCCGTAAGTCTTCGGGTATCTGTTTCCTTTCCACGTAAAAAGAAAACTTCTTTCTTTACTGACTTTTATTTCCTTTCTTCCAGCTACTCCCTAAGAACCACCGTAGGTTCAAGGTCTGGACCGATGAGTAGAGAAAATTATGGATATCACTACACTAGAAACCCGATGGTGGAAGGAAATGACTCACAAATACGGGTGAAAATCCAAAAACCATGGTAAACTAAAATTCTTCTTCCCTTTTTTCAACCTTTCAATGCGTTCTGCAAAAAATTTAACTATCTTCTGGTGCCAAATAGGACTTCCGAAGGAATCCATCATTTACCCCGACATTGAGGCTCTTGACGATCCGACGAAAGCTAAACGAGTACTGCAGGGTGCCCTTAGCCGGCGGAGGGCTCGTGAATCTACTCGCGCCTCCAGTGAAGTTGCCTCCTCCCGGAGTCCCAGTCTAAAAACAAGAAACCAAAAAGGAAACTTATCTTCGTGGCTGGGACTCAAAGAGAATAAAGGAAACACCAATCAGACGACCAAAGTGGTCCTTGATGATGAAGAAAGGGCTGATGGTGAAGAGGCCCCCTTCAAACAAGAAAAAAATCTTTATCAGTTCAACTAGATGCTCCGTCGGGGGAGCTTCAGACTCCACCTCCTGAGGAAGTTCAGGAACTCAAGAGGAAATGGCAATAGTCTAAAATGCTTCATCTCATTTTTGTATCCCACAGTTATTTCTGGTCAAAGAAGTTCGATTCCTGGTCTCCCTCAACCGCCAACTTCTGAGCCGGTATAAACTTCTTCTCCATCTACACCAAGTGCTTCTTCTCTATCTGCACCAGTTGCTCCTTCTCCACCGGCCCCAGCTGAACAAATAGGAAATTCCTCTTCTCCAAGGTCGCCCAACCACGAAAACTTGGGAAATATTATTGGTCACCTTCTCAAGACCCTCATGGAAAACGAAGTGTGAATCTTTCAGTTTTGAAAGGGTTCTATGTACTTTTGAATTCGGTGGAGCTTCCCAATTATCTAAAGTCACTGGCCTCAGAGAAAGATTGGAGAAAGACGGACTCTCTTTCTATTGAGTGTCTGATAAACAATAGCATGCATTGCTCGGCGCAGGTAACAACATAATTCCCTTCTATATCCCTTCAGTTTTTGCTTCGTATTAGTAACCTTACCACTGATCTTTCTCAGACCAACCTTGGATCAGATAGTAAGTTATATACCGAGCCTACCGTGGCCGAGCTCCTTTGAGTGAGCCCAAAATGGCCAAGATACTGAGTCTAGTATGGTCGAGCGCTTATGAGCGAGCCTATTAAGGTAGAGCAGTTGTACGTACTGAGTATTATAAGGCCAGAAAACTATTTTACTTGCTATATTGAGAGAGTTGAGTCAATATCAGCAGATAAGTTTACTTTCAAATTATCTTTGACTCCTAGTTAGTTTCAGTTAATATATTATTAGTTAAGTTTCAGCTTTCAGTTATTCTATTGCCTTACATACTCGGTACATTATTTCGTACTAACGTCCCTTTTGTCGGGGACGCTGCATTTCATGCATGTAGGTCCACTCCCCAAGAGTTACCAGGTCTAGACCTTGGAATCTATTTTATATATAGAGCTTATATAGGTAGGTCTCCGACCACAGTACAACCGTCAATAGAGACTTGTAGACATATTCTATCAGTCAGTGCAGTATGTTGGCCTTGTAAGGCTTGTATGTGTATATTTTTTTTGGTTTATCAGTTGTAGTAGTTATGATGGCCTTGCCGGCCCAACTTTAAACTAATGTTCAGTTGGAGCTAGTCTCCATTCAGTTTTATATTTCGTTTCACAAATTATCCTGCAACGTGGCCCTATGGCCAAAGTATCACATTGTAAGTTCAAAGTCCCTCAGTCTCGGGTTGGTACGCTCGGTCAAGTGAGGAACCGGGTGCCGATCTCGCCTCCCCAGGTCTGGGGCGTGACAAACAGAACTATTAAAAAATTACTGCTACGTGTCAATGTGATATAAATAATAATGTTTATGTTAAGAAACATAGCTCAACTTAATAATATAAAACAAGAAAATAGACAAGAATATAGGGAGCAAGAGAGGAGAGATTCTTATTTCTTTCATGTATTCAAGTGTTTCAAGTGTGTACAATGTGATGCCCAAACCCTCTATTTATAGGATGATATAGGTAATACAAAGGGATGCCATGAACATGGTATTAACTATTGAGAACATGGGGGAAGATCATGGAGGTGTGGGAGTTACATCCATAATGGTAAGAAATAGTGGGAGGTTAATGGAGAAGAGTAGTGGGTGTTACTCTCTTAGGAGTTATGGACATCCACCATAATCAAGTATTTCATAACACTCCCCTTTGGATGTCCAAAGATAATGTGCCTCGTTAAAACCTTATTAAGAAAAAACCCTGTGGGAAAAAATCTTAGTGAAGGTGAAAGAGTACACATATCTTGTAATAAGCATTACTTGCTGCCTCATTAAAAAACTTGCCAGGAAAACCTAGTGGGATAAAACCTTTGCTAAGAAAAAAAGAGTACAGCGCGTATATGCCTCCCCCTGATGAAAACATCACTTTATCTCTCGGGGACGACAAATTCCAAGCTTGTATAACAACTTCTCTAATCTTGAGATCGGCAATGCCTTGATGAATTATTCCGCCAAATTATCACTTGAATGAATTTTTGAACATCTGTTTCATCATTATCTTGAAGATCGTTATTGCAAAGAAACTTTGGCTAAATGTGCTTTGTCTTCTTCAATATATCGTTCTTTCAATTGAGCTATGCAAGTAGCACTGTCTTCAATATTATTGGAATCTTCTCTTAAAAAAAATCACACTTCCTCATATGGAAATAGGTTGTTTGAACAACGAACTATGCCCTACATTTATATAACCAACAAAACCTTGACAATATTTCTTAGAATAAACAAATCTATATCAAGGATTCCTTTTGCAATATAACACTAATCATATTTCAATATCTCCAAATAGCCTTTATACTTTCAGTTGTTGGGACTATCCGTCCAACTTCATATTTTTCAGATGAAGTCAATTTTTATTGCATATTTTTCATTTGCCAATCATTTATCTGTCATAATTCCATGACAAATTTGAGCTCAAGATCCTCGTCAATATTAATAATATTGAACGCTACATTATATCAACAATATCATCGACGATCATTTTATATCGGTTCCGTCGTTACCCACTAAAGACATAACTTATTGAGATCTCTTTGTCTCATTATTTTCAGGTATCTAAGCCTCTCCCATGAGGTCTTATAAAGTATTATGTCATGGTGCTCTTATAAATCACTTGCCTCCTTATTATGACCATCTTGAACATTTGCTCCTTTCCTTCTTCAAGAAGTTTTATCTTTGGAACCGATTAGTCTATTACGTTTCATGTGTTCCATAGACTATGTCCATCATGGACTTTATTTTATTTGGAGCATTAGCAGCTGAAATATAACATTTAGCTTTAGGTCAGCAAATGCGCCTGGCATTATTTTGAAAATGAATTATCACTTGAACTTCAAGCTTACATTTTCTTGTACGAGGAACTAAGTGTAATCATAATAATTCATTCCATGCATTACTTTTTTCAGTTGCACATTTTTCTCCCCCTAATGCAGGGATCACCAACACACATTCCCAACTTTCTTTGGGAACTCATCTTTGTGCATTATGGCAGCACAATTAAATCATATAGCACATCTATATTTCTAGATGGGAATATTTGGTTCCTGACCCTGAACCAATTGTGATAGGGAGAATTTATCATAACTTGTTGGCAAGAAGCGTGCAAGAGTTGATGTATCTTAGATAATACACCTCATACCAAATTTCTATTTGAGTGTTTTGTTCTCATAATCAATGGTTTAGCTTAATTGGAGGCATACAATTTCTGTTAAACCAACTTGGATTTAAACCAGCATTATCAAGATAAATTATCATAATATATATTCTGGAACTGTGCTCTAACAATTTGAGAAAGTAATCTTGCAAAAACCAAACTGCAAGTTGATAACAAACGCACATGTGACTATACAATAGATGCATCTATAAAAATCATATAATAGTAAACGGTTCACATGGTGGGTGATTGGGCCCATACATATATATTACCTTTTATTCGTTCCAGATATCAAGGGATGCAATCCCAACCTTAACTGGTATATCGTGAGAAAAAATAACACAAGAGAATTCTTGAAGAATCCTCTATTTCTTCAATATATGCCAATGAGAATTCTCAATCATTTTCGCATCAATAAATCGGGATGGCCAACCGATCATGCCAACTAATATTTGTTTCAGTAAACCTCTTGTTTACTTGTGGCATGTGATTCCATCATCATGCTTATACATGTGTAGTACAAATAGAGGAAAAGTCGGGTAACCTTTCATATTTACCCGATATGATTATAGTAATATGAAGATATTCAATCTTCCTTTCATTGATAGTCTCAATATGCCAACCACTTTGGCTAATATATTTGAAACTCAAAAATTCCTTTTGAGACTTACTACAACATTAATGTTATAGACAATTTTATTTATCCGGGTAGTAACAAATTAGCTTTTCCGGAGCTCTTAATTAATTTTGTACACTTTTTCCTCACCATCCATATGGTAAATGTCTCCTTCACGAAAAAAATTAAATTATTATAGTCATGGTCAATCATCATAAGCAAAATCAGTTTTTGCTTTACTTTTGCCTTTAATAACTTTTTATAAGGCATGGCAAAATATTTTTGGTGTACCACATGTACGCGACCAATGACATATTCATGTAACCAAATTGTATTATTCATTATCTTTATTTCTCTCAAACCTCCCTTAGAGGTGAGTTGTTGTATTTATCCAACCATGCATAAGCACATTCTTATGCATAATTTTTATCACATATTGTTACATTCACCTTCAGGAATGAATATGCATTCTCAATGCTCATCACAAGTCACATTCTCTTCAAAGAATGGATTATAATTATCGTGACGTGCTTTATATATTTTTTCATACCAATTTGATGGCAAACATCACCTTCACATTTTGAAGGAATATTTTGAGAACCCTTATTGTTCTCATTTTTACAATTACCATAATGATGACTATTATTATTTGATCAATTGGTCAACCACTTGTCTTCATTAGACTTATTATGCACCGTTATCACATTCACTTCAAGAATGGAGCAAATCAAGTGGGACAAACTTTATGCTTTTTCATGAAAAATACATTATTTTTCTTTAGTCATCATTATATCATCAATATGATGAATTGGGACTCAAACCCATGCCTTACCCATATAAAGGCATGTTAGGCCATAATGAGTTGGGACTCAAATCTAACTCTTATCATCATAGAGCACCAGGACTCAAACCCGATGTCTTACCCTTATACAATAGCATAATAAGTCTAAATGGACTCACCCTTGAGCCTTTCATGATATACTACTTTATAACAATCATTTATTTTTGCCCGAACTTTAATTAAAGTTCACATTAATCTTTTTCACGAACAACCGCATGATCAAATATAAAGGGAATAAAACTATCTTAGTTATACAAAATTTATTTTGACCATAACATAAATTTAAACTCTTATTATTTTTTAAGATTAATTAGAAACCTTCTCAATAGTTAACAATTCTATAATCTTGGCTTGCAAAATGTCGGAGCAGTACATGTGGGATATGATGTCAAGTCATCGTAATATGCTCTTGTTTGTCACTCTAAAGCGGGTGCTCCATATGTATACATCTGCACAAATAAAACTAAATTGTTAAGTAATACAAATTAAATCAAGTCTTAAATATTAATGTAAGTTAATTGCAGAATTCATGGCAACTGAAAAATGATACTCCTGTAAAACAGAAGCAAACACAACATTGATATGGCAACGAAATGCCCAAATTTTCACAGGCTCAACAAAATTGATTCAAGGTTGTAGCTCCCACGGAAGGCTTTCATCTCTTATAGAAAATATAAGAAGAATATAGCAATTCGTGCTGATAACGTGTTAAGAAACTTAGCTCAACTTAATAATATAAAACAAGAAAATAGACAAGAATATAGGGAGCAAGAGAGGAATATTCTTATTTCTTTCATGTATTCAAGTGTTTCAAGTGTGTACTATGTGATGCCCAAACACTCTATTTATAGGATGATATAGGTAATACAAAGGGATGCCATAAACATGGTATTAACTATTGAAAACATGGGGGAAAATCATGGAGGTGTGAGAGTTACATCCATAATGGTAAAAAGTAGTGGGAGGTTAATAGAGATGAGTAGTGGGTGTTACTCTCTTAGAAGTTATGAACATCCATATTTCATAACAGTTTAAACATTTTGTTCTTATTCTTTTCGCCTTTTTTTTTCCTTTTCTTTATTTTTCTTTTCATTTCTTTTTCACTATTCCTGATTGCACACAACCATGGAGTTGCCCAAAAATTCACCGGCAGCAGAAACTTTTTACCCCAATAAACTTTTACTGCTCCACCACCTCTCCAATGTACACTAATTTCAGCAATTAAGTCACTCAAAAACACATCCACTGTTGCACCATGTCAACCGCAATCACACGTATCCACCATTTTTGCGAAAATGAAGCACAATCTCAAGCCCATATATTCATCAGAAGCCAAACAAATAGGAATGGCAATGGAACAGTGTGGGTTTGGGAGATCACGGGTGAGGGGAGGGGTTGGCTCAATTTTTTTTTAAAAATAATCACGCAGAGTGGGGCGGATAGCAGGTTAGAGAGTTTTATTTATTTATTTATTTCCAATGAAAACCTAAAGATCTAAAATGCTAAAGGCCCTTCCTCTAAGCTAAAACCCCTATGCAGTTGTGGTAAGAAAATCGTAAAATTTGAATTGATTGTTCGCAACACAATTATAACCGAAGCAAGTGTTGAAAAAACTTATAAGTAGCGACAGGTGAGAAATCCATGATTTATTGGTCAAACGTGAAAATGGCATTTGATTGAATTACTGCTCAGCCAATTTTATAAGTACTGAAAACTATGCCAAGAAAGCATTATGTTACGTTTGATCTAATATTTTCATAGGATACCATGTATTCTACACTTTTGAATCTCGTCAACAGAGAATTTTTTTTTTCTTTGATTTCACTCTCCCATTCATGCTACAAGTAACAGTTGTGCGCTACTGTGTTAAAACACAAAATCAGAAAACTGTTAGAAGAATAAAAAAAACTGGAAAAACAGTAAAGAATAAGAAATATTCCGAGTTCACAATTTGCTTGTGTGTCCTTAAGGAATTTTAACCCCCTCACACGTTGCCAAGGTAATGGATTAAATCCTCCCAGGATGAAACGGAATAAACCTTCCTGCAACAGTGGCAATACAAACTGCAGGATACCAACGAACTCAAAGAACGGAGAAAAATCACACTTACGAATTTGAGAGAGAGAGACTGCGAATTAGAATGCAGTATTTTCAAAAAGAAGGAAGTTCTGTAATGTTTTTGGTGTGTTAAAAACGAAGCCATGCCTCAGAATTTATAGGCAATTATTGGAAGAGGTGTGATGTTTGTTCTGGAAAAGGTGCCTTTTCAGAAGTTTACGTGGTCTGCCACGGTTACGCCAGGACCGCGGCCAGAGTGGCCCTCTGAATCTGCAGCAGGGTTCTGGTGCGGTCCTACCGCGGTTACGCCAGGACCGCGGCCAGACTATCCTTCTGAATCTTCAGCAGTGATCTGGCATTTAATTAATTATTAAATAATTAATTAAATAAATTTTATCCAAAAATAATCTTATCGATCGATCATTTGACAAATCCAAATCCAAATCCAAATCCAAATCCAAATCCAAAGCCAAAGTTGAAGCCGAGCCGAGCGAGCGACGACGACGGCACGAGGGATCATTCTCTTCAACTCCTTTTAAGAGCTTTAAGAAGTGATTCTATATATAAGCACACAAATGTAGTTGTCCCTCACCAATGAGGGACAAAGTGCAAGTCAAAAGCTCACTTCATTCAAATTTTCATTTCCCTCCATTTTATTTTCCACCATTTCCAATTCACACTCTTATACTTTAAAGCCCAATGCTTAAAGTCTTTGAAGCTCAATGCCTTTAAAGTCCAACAATCCCCCACATGAATGTGAATGGCTGTAACAAGAATGATCATAGATGAAAGCTGCGTGATTTGCATGTAAGGATTAATCGCATCTGGATAAGTAGGTTTCCCTTTGAACTTTCCGTAGTGAACATATGTCGGATATACTCGGTCAATTGGTAGATTTGATATCTTTGAACTGTCGAACTTTAGTGTATACCTAGACAACCATATGTCACACAACCAACCCTTAACCGTCTTTTGGTTCTCATTGTTGTGTTCGTTTCAGCCATGAACACCGCCTGGTTTCATAAGTGCGTAGAGAATTGGCCTTACACAATTCTCATTGAAGCGGCTTCCACTTCACACTTACATAGGTGATTCCTAAACGTGTAATCCTTTAGATTGACACTATTTGATAAATACCACATCAAACTTAGGTAATCATTAAAGAACGTGTAAGGTTCTATCCTTGTTACTGAACATTGTCTTCATCACGAGAAGGGACCAAAGATTTTACTTTGACAATGTTGAACCGGTCAATCACAACTTTGTTTGAGCTCCTTGAACCTAAATCTCGGAACATCCAAAATTCTAGGTAGAGTTACCGCCATGTTGACTTGTCCTCGGCCATAGTTCCATTCCCTTAGATGATTTCTCAACTCCCTCTCTAGTTAAGCCTTTTGTAAGCGGATCCGCCACATTATACTTTGATCTTACATAATCAATAGTGATAATTCCACTAGAAAGTAGTTGTCTAACGGTGTTATGTCTTCGTCGTATACGACGAGACTTTCCGTTATACATAACGCTCCATGCCCGTCCTATTGCAGCCTCACTATCGCAATGTATGCAAATAGGAGCCAAAGGTTTTGGCCAGAACGGAATGTCTTCTAAGAAATTTCGAAGCCATTCAACTTCTTCACCGGCTTTATCCAAAGCTATAAATTCTGATTCCATCGTAGAGCGAGCAATGCATGTTTGTTTGGAAGATTTCCAAGATACTGCTCCTCCACCAACAGTAAAAATATATCCACTTGAGGACTTTGTTTTTGTTGAGCCGGTTATCCAATTTGTATCACTATATCCTTCGATAACCGCAGGATATTTATTGTAGTGCAAAGCGTAGTCTTGGGTATATTCCAAATATCCCAGAACTCGTTTCATTGCCACCCAGTGATGTTTGTTTGGATTACTTGTGAATCGACTAAGTTTACTTATTGCACAAGCGACCATTCTTTGAAATCTTGCGGCCAAGGACAACGCCTTCCTCAACCATGAAATGACACTTCTCCCAATTGAGCACCAAGTTCATTTCTTCACATCTTGCCAACACCTTGTCCAAGTTTGCTAAACAATCATCAAAAGAATTCCCGACCCCGAAAAATCATCCATGAAGACTTCAAAGAAATCCTCCACCATGTCTGTGAAGATAGCCATCATACACCTTTGAAAAGTCGCCGGTGCATTGCGCAACCCAAATGACATCCTCAAGAATGCGAAAGTACCATAAGGACAAGTGAAAGTAGTTTTCTCTTAATCCTACGGAGTAATAATAATTTGATTGTAGCCGGAATACCATCAAGGAAACATTAGAAAGAACGGCCGGCCAATCTATCAAGCATTTGATCTAGGAAGGGAAGTGGGAAATGATCCTTCCTTGTGACTTTGTTGAGCTTGCGAGAGTCTATATACACTCTCCACCCGATCATCGTTCTTGTAGGAATCAACTTGTTCTGGTCATTGGTAAGCACCGTCATGCCCCCTTTCTTTGGGACACATTCCACCGGAGAATTCCACGAACTAGCGAAAATGGGGTAAACAATCCCGACATCTAACCACTTGATGATCTCCTTCTTGAAAACCTCTTGCATGGATTCATTGAGTCTCCTTTGATGTTCAGATGGTTTGGCACCTTCTTTCAAATTAATCTTGTGCATGCAAAATGCAGGGCTTATCCCCCGAATATCCGCCAAAGTCCATCCAATATCCTTCTTCCTCTTTTGTAGTACCGCCAATGTGGAATCTACCTGCATGTTAGTCAAACAAGAGGAATGAATAACTGGTAAAGTAGAAGAAGGGCCAAGAAATGTATACCGAAGATGTGGAGGCAATGGCTTTAACTCCAAGACGGGAGGCTGCTCAATTGAAGGCTTTGTTGGAGGAGCGGTTCTATTCTCAAGATCCAAGGACAATCTGCGGGGCTCATAAGTGTATGACCCCATCCCTTGCAAAGAGTTCACACATTCCATGTAACCCTCCATTTCTTCATCATCACAATTGAGCAATACAACCTCCAAAGTATCATCAACATTCGTCACGACACTTATTTCACAATGATCACATCGATCACCTTGTCCTCGAAAGAGCACACCTCATTGCTATTGGGCTGCCTCATAGACTTGCATACATGGAAAACCACCTTTTCATCACCAACCCGGAAGGTAAGTTCTCCGGCTTCCACATCAACTAGAGCCTTCCCTATAGCAAGAAATGGTCTCCCAAGAATGATCGGCACCTCATAATCAACCTTACAATCAAGAATAACAAAATCCGCTGGGAGAATGAATTTATCAACGCGAACCAAAACATCATTAGTTATATCCAACGGTCTCTTCATAGTACGATCCACCATTTGTAATCTCATAGATGTGGGTCTTGGTTGACCAATTCCCAAAGTCTTGAAAACCAAATAAGGATCAAATTTATACATGCCCCAAGATCACAAAGAGCTTTTGAAAAGTCGGCACTTCCAATGGTACAAGGGATTGTGAAAGCACCGGGATCTTCCAATTTGGGAGCCATTGAGTGCACAATTGCACTCACTGGATGAGTCATCTTTATAGTTTCACAATTCATCGACCTCTTCTTTGTCACCAAGTCCTTCATGAACTTTGCATAACCCGTCATTTGCTCCAAAGCCTCAACCAATGGCACATTAATAGATAGACTCTTCATCATGTCAATGAACTTTTTGAATTAGTTCTCGCCATTTTTCTTGGCAAGCCTTTTGAGGATATGGAGGAGGAGTCCCTGGCATTGGTGCCTTAGCCTATGGCACTACCAGTTCCGGAATGTCAACAATGTGCTCCCTAGACGGGTTCACTTCTTCATGAGTCTCCCCCACATTGTCATCAATATCGATCCTCACTTCATCATTTGCTTTCACCTCATTGTTTGGAATCTCATCTTCACGTACCACTTTCTCATCATCCACGATTTTCCTATGACTTGAGGTGGTTGCATCCCCACCTTTTCCACTCCTTGTAGTAACGGCCATGGCATGTCCCTTGTTGTTTCCACCCTTTGGGTTCACCACCGTGTCACTTGGTAGTGCCCTCTTAGGACGAGTGTTTAAAGCTTGCGAGATTTGCCCCAGTTAAACTTCTAAATTGCGAATTGAAGTGTTGTTAGAGGCTAGTTGAGCATCAGAATCGGCACTCTTCTCCATCATTTGTTTGAACATGTTCTCAATTCGTCCCATCTCATTGTTGGAAGAGCTTGGACCATGGGAAGTATAGGGAGGCGGGTTGCTTGGTTGTTGATACATCGGGGGCCTTTGAAAACCCGACCCCCGATTTTCTTGGTTATTGTTCCATCCCCCTTGGTTGTTGCCTCCCTAATATCCTTGACTATTGCCACTCATATTGCCTTGGTTATTTTGACCATTCCAATTCCCTCGATTGCTTTGATTGTTCTGATTCCCTTGGTTGTTACCACCATTCCAATTACCTTAGTTGTTAGAATTCCAATTCCCTTGATTACCTTGAGGTCGCCATTGTTTTTGATTCGGGCCTTGATAATTGTTTCTTTGCCCTTGGAAGTCGTTCACCTATTGTACTTCCTCTTCTTGTTCATTGTAATATTCATCTTGATCAAACCCACTATCTTCTTGCACATAATGTTCCGCACGATTTTGCACTTGAGGACCTTTTTGCCTTCTCTTGTATACCATTATATTAACTCCCTCCATTGCATTGACTTGCTTAGGACCTTGCACTTGTTGAAGTTGATCCTTGGCTAATTTTAACGACCCGAATGGTCGTTTTGAGATTTTACACGTTGTTCATCAGTTCCCAGGCATGACTTGCCCCGTGTGATGTATTACGACTCATGTAAATCGTTGATTTTGGTTTTCAGGGTAACCGGAACGAATTTGGAAGAACAACTCCCAGTTTGAAGCTTGAAATTCGAAAGGTTTGACCAATATTTGAATTGCTTATATATGATCTCAGATCGGAAATTTTTATGATTTGGTTAGCTCCGTTAGGTGATTTGGGACTTAGGAGCGTGATGAAAATGTGTTTTGGAGGTCCGGTGTAGAATTAGGCTTGAATTGGTGAAAGTTAGTGTTTGGCGTTTTCCGGTTGATAGGTGAGATTTTGATATAGGGGTCCGAATAGAATTCCGGAAGTTGGACTAGCTTTGTTATGTCATTTGGGATGTGTGTGCAAAATTTCAGGTGATTCGGATGTGGTTTGGTTGGGTTTTTGATCAAAAGAGGAATTCGGAAGATTTTAGAAAGCTTGGCTTGAATCCGATGTGTTTTGGGTGATTTGATATTGTTTGAGGTGTTTTGATGATTAGAACAAGTTTGAGCAAGGTATTAGAATATGTTTGTGCTTTTGGTTGAGGTCCCAGGGGCCTCGGGGTGATTTCGGATGGTTAACAGAGAAGTTTGGATTTTAGTTGTAGCTGTTGAATTGCTGCTTCTGGTATTTTCGCACCTGTGGATTGGGGACCGCAGGTGCGGTGCCGCGTGTGCGGTTGGTTTGTCGCAGAAGCAAAAAGAGGCCTGAGGAGCAGAGACCGCAGAAGCGGTTAGAGTGGCCGCATCTGCGATGTCGCAGATGCGGGGATGTGGTCGCAGATGCGGTTCTTGGCCAGTTAAGCGATTTCCGCAGAAGCGGAGGAAGGACCGCATATGCGGTACCGCAGATGCGGCTAGGGAACCACAGATGCGGAAACGTCTGGTCAGATTAAAATATTTCCTCCTTCGCGATTTTCAGAGGGTTTCACACTTTTAACACAAAATTTTGAAGCTTTGGGCGATTTTGAAGAGAGGAAATCATTGTTCTTCGTTGAGGTAAGGATTTTGGACCCTAAAACTGTCACGCCCCAACCTCGGAAGGCGCGACCGGTGCTCAATCGAGTGAACCCATCTAAGCAAGCCGCATCAAACACTTTCTACCCAACCCAAGGCAATTAAGGGACCCGATTCTGTTTAATTAGACAATAAAGGGGTTGTACATTCAACATTGATAGCTTATTTTATAACGCAACCTTAAACCGTAGTTAGGCTTCCAAGATTTCATACAGTTATAGTTTGAGAAGAAAACAAGAGTACAAAGTTACAACATGGATCATCGACCTATCCAATACCCGTACATAACCTACACAAACGTCTACGGAGCCTGTAAGGATACAAAAGACAATGATAACAACGCCGGCAACAAGGCCCCGGCTATACCTCAAAATGGATATCTATAACAAAAGGTGTAGAACATAACCCCTTGAAGGAGGAAGGGGCTCACCAAGATTTTTGAGAAGAGGATGCTCCGCTACACACGATCGGCACTATCCGCTATGGAGCCACCTACATTCATTTTAAAAAGTAGCGCCCCCGGCAAAAGGGACGTTAGTACCATGGAATAGTACTAGTATGTATAACTAAACACCATCCTGTTAGAAAGAACAACCATACAAGAGTAAAGAGGAAATTGTAAAGACAACAAAGTTTCAAATAAGCACCATGCCAACAATATAAGGATGTTCACATGATTTTCACATAGTTCTTAAAATTTTAGAATGGAGCATCCCACACTGTTGTGTCACTATCCATATTACCACCGCTTCCGTGAGCGGAGTCCGATCACGGCCCAATCGACTAAGCCGTCTCCCTGAGACGTTACCATTATTTGATTTTTCACTTTCCAAACTCAATAATCAATACATATTACCACCATGTGTGTATATATATATATATATATATATATATATATATCATGGCGTCCGATCATGGCCCGATCGGCTAAGCCGTCTCCCCGAGATGTTACCATTTTCCGTTATTCATCTCACACCAATCTTTGGTTACACATGTATTAGTTTACCGACACTTGGGGCCATAGTTTCCACATTGCATAGATTACGTTTCACATTGTTCTCATCTTCAACATTTACTTTGCCACTTGAAGTTATAGGCATATACAAAAGCAATTTAAGTCATAAGCATAGAGGGGAAATTTGTCAAGTTTGGCATATTAGTCCCAAAGTAACCTTGGCATGACAGTTAGGCATTTAGCACATAATTCATGTTCTCCACACATCTTCCATTCACAAGAATAACACATTAAACCCCTAAAGAATTACCTACCTCATACATTTTCACGATATCAATTCACTTAACATAACAAGCATTTCATCAATTACGTTTCGAACTTAGAACGCTTACTCGGGCACCATGGAAGCTCAATCTCTAAGAGGAGGGGGTTTTAGACATACATACCTCAATAAAGCTTTCCCCTAATTCTTATAAAATTCCGGGACTCTTAACACTTCAATCTATTGTATAAGAATTACAATTAAACCAAGAAATAATGACGAGATTAAGATTCTAGCTCGTTTGAGCATATCATCAAACATCAAAGGTGCATTGTGATCTTAGGCCCCTTTTTGAAAGAAATTTCTTTAATAATATACCCCAATTGTTGTCTCTTTAGCTCTTATCCTCCCCATACCCCATTATCTCTTGTGCATGCAAGATTACTAGCCCTTGTACCCATATATCATTTTGCTAATTACCTATTTTATCAGAAATTTCAAAATTATTGATGTGGGTACAGTTTTTACCTCTTAGGATGAAGACCTAGTAGCTTCAATTGACAATCTTCAAGGATTTGGGGCAAGGTTTTAGAGAGAACTTGATGAAGATTACTCCTTCTCTCTCTAGAACTCCCTCTCTCTCTCTCTATGTCGTGAAAAATAATAGAAAAATGGTCTATTGGGGTGATTTTAATGGGATGGGGTCGGGTTTTAAAAATTAGAAAATAGGAGCCCCGAGTCAGATCTGCGATCGCATTTGCGATCGCAAGGTAGACATGTGGTCCGCAGAATGGACCACAAAATGCCCCCAAAAACTGAACACACTGTCTGGGTCTGCGGTAGAAATGCGGTCCGCATACACGTTCTGCGGTCGCATAATGCACCGCAGAACTGCCCTTTACAAAATCCCAAGAAAATTATGTGACGACTATGCGGTCCGCATATCGGTTACGCAATCGCATAATTGACCACATTGTTGCCTCAAATTTGACCCACACATTGACTCACTTTGCGGCGACTATGCGGTCCGCATGCCT
Source organism: Nicotiana attenuata (assembly GCF_001879085.1). Lineage (NCBI taxonomy): Eukaryota > Viridiplantae > Streptophyta > Magnoliopsida > Solanales > Solanaceae > Nicotiana > Nicotiana attenuata. The sequence goes on from NW_017670609.1 coordinate 117,492, forward strand.
GATATGCGACCGCATTCTCGATCGCAGAATTGCACTTTTCTGGAAAACATTATTTCCTGAATTTTTAGTGCATAGACCAGTCCAAAAGGGTCCGAACCGCGGCGAGCTTGCTCGCCGCGAAGAATTTTACGCATCTCTAACACAGATTCCTAATTTGGCACTACGAGCTTTCGGGTTTAGAGTAAAAATCTCACGGGCCTCACAAAAACTCGATTATTGGTGATTAAGGAACAAAATATCAGTGTTAAATTCATGACAATCAGTAGAAAAAGGTGGAGTTAGGGCTTGAGATTAAGGAACCTTCTAGGGATGATTTGAGGAGTCAAACGAACTCTGATTTTCGAGTTCTTTATATGTACGGACTAGTGAGATGATGAAGAACATTTTGGTATAAAGTTTGTCTAGTTTCGGGACGCGGGCCCGGGGGTCGGTTTCGACTGATTTCGGGTTTTGTGTTTAAAATCGATATTTTTCAATTGGAATTCATTCGTTTAGCATAATTTGATGATAAAAATCTGAATTTGGTAGATTTGGAGCACTCGGAAGTTGATTCGAGAGGCAAGCATGTTGCAGAGTAGCTTTTCGGGCTAGTTTGAGGTGAGTAATGATTTTAAATGCTGTCCTGAGGGTATGAAACCCCGGAATTTCATAGCGTACGGCTATGTTGAGGTGACTTACACGCTAGATGACGAGCATGGGGTAGAGCACCGTTGGGGATTGCAACTTAGTCCATCCCGAATGATTATTTTACTGCGTATTTGATAGTTAATTGTTTAATATTATTATATTTTGGGCTAAATTCCATATGTGGGCTTCGTATCAGCTGTTTGAACCCTTAGGGGATTTTTCAATGATATTTTCCTCACTGATTGATTTCATACTGGTGCTCAGTCATACTATATTTTACTCAGCCGTATTTTTCTGTTTTAAACACAATAAGTGATATTTTCAAAGGTATTTGAGCTGAGCTTCATATTTTACTGTGGCCCGAGGGGCTTATGAGATTCTGACTGAGTAAGGCCGAGGGCCTGTATTGTGAGGATACTTTTGGGTCGGGCTGCACGCCGCAGCAGTGATACACTGATTATGATAATAAGGCCGAGGGCTTGAGATTTGTACACCATGAGGTGGCTTGATATTTGATGTGAGGTCGAGAGCCTGTTTATGATGCCACGAGATGGCTTGATTATGCGCTTGGGCCGCAAGGGGCCCCTCCAGGAGTCTGTACACCCCCAGCGAGCGCGGGTACCCAGTGTGATGATTCTGCTTATTATGTGAGGTCGAGGGCCGGATTTGTTATGCCACGAGATGGCTTGTTATTGCACTTAGGCCGTAAGGGCCCCCTCCCGGAGTCTGTACACCCCCAGTGAGCGCGGATACTCATTGTGATATGAGATATTGCCCTAGGGGCTGGTATTGTTCTGTGATATTTCTCGAGGGGCTGATTCTATTGTTACTGTGCCGAGGGGCAGATATTATGTGTTTACTTATTAGTTGTTTTCCTGTCTATTGTTTAACTGTTTAAGAGAGGTTTATGAGATTTCATTGCTTAATTATATTTACTGATATGTTATGCCTCTTGTAGCTTAATGAAGTGCCTTACGTGGCTTTATATTACCCAGTCTTCATTTATTTTTATTACTCACTGAGTTGGAAGTACTCACTTTACTCCCTGCACCTTGTGTGCAGATTCAGGTATTTTTTTGAACCCGGTAGCAGGTATTGGTTGGTCGGACGCAGAGTCATCGGAGTTTAGCAAGGTAGATGACGGCGTTCGCAGCACTGCTTTTCTCCCTCTTTATTCTATTAGTCTGTACTTAGTACATTTCAGACTTTGTCAGTTGTATTTAGACCTTAGTAGATGCTCATGACTAGTGACACCCCGATTTCGGGTTGTGTTGGGTTGTTTTTCCGCAAATTATACTATTAACTGCTTACATTTAGAGATTTTATCATATTTACGACTTAATACTTACTATTTTACCGCTTAAGATTGGAATAGGAATGTGTCGGCTGGCCTTGTCTTCACGAGAGGCGCCATTATGACCGGGTCCGGGTTAGGGTCGTGACACTAATTGATTCATTATGGTGGTCAACTCGGCAATTGCTTGCCCATGATCATGCAATTCTTTATGTAGGTGAATCACATTTGGATCACCTTGAGGAACATTTGCTCTACTTTGCCATGCCGATGAAGTATCCGCCATTTCATCTAAGATCTCACAAGCTTCCGTATATGGCATTGTCATGAAATTTCCACCAGCAAGTTAGTTGGCCACGCATTGATTGGTAGTGTTGATCCCCCTATAGAAAGGTTGTTTAATCTTAGCCTCCGCCATATCATTGTTTGGGCACTCTTTCACCATAGTTTGGTACCTCTCCCATATCTCATGCAAAGGCTCATTGGGTTCTTTTTTGAATGCTAGAATCTCGTCTCTAAGAGTAGCCCTATGCCCGGGAGAAAAGAACTTGGAATTAAATTTCTCCGCCAATTTATCCCATGTATGGATGGAATGGTTTGGAAACCTTTCTAACCAATCCAAGGCTTTCCCCAGTAGAGAGAAAGGGAATAGCCTCAACCTCAAAGCATCCTCGGAGACGTTTGTCTATTTACTCCCTCAGCAACTGTCCACAAACCCCTTCAAGTGTTTGTATGCATTTGGGTTCGGAGCCTCGATGGAGAATACACGTTTCTATAACAAGGTGAGCATAACATTTGTGATTTGAAAGTTGCCCGCCCAAATGTAGGGTGGGACTATGGAACTTGCATACCCTTCGTTTGGCAACACCCAGTGTGGAGCCGCTCTTGGTGGAGGTGGGGGTGGAACAGGAACGTTGACTTGAGGCGGTCGGCCTCGTCTATTTGCTTGAGGTTCAAGAGGAACCTCTTCAACTTGATCATCTTCCACGTCCACATCCCCCATAGGCATGCTTCCAAGAGGATCATTGCTGTTGAGAGCCATTGTTTCACCTATAATTGTTTTACAAAAAAGATTAGTAACACGGAAGGAAAGGAAGATAATTCACACACAAAACCAAATATATAGCTAAATCCATTTTTAGCTCCCCGGCAACGGCGCCAAAAATTGATCTCGTCCAAGTCACACCTCTATTCGAAGTTGTTAAACGGTCGATTACAATAATAATACCCAACTAGGAGTTGGGATCGAATCTAAAGGGAGCGTAGATGGGATTAGTGGTATATATTTGGATAGAGCATGTGAAGTATCTTAGTTGCACTTCCACAGATATTGTTTTGTTTTTACTTCTAAAATTATGCTAAGGATTACAATTCTAAAGTATGGAACTAGAAACTATTGTTTTGTTGTTGGTTTCAAATATGTAAAAGGCCTAGGGCTGTGACCTTCACCTAGGTATTTGCCTAACGGATTGTAAACGTTAAAGCTTGTTTTGTTAGTCGGGGTGTATTATAGCAATCAACACTCAAACACCCACTCAATACCTCTCAATAAGAGAGTGGTTTTGGCCTATTTAGCTTTCTTAAGTCCAAATGGGTATTGAACAAAACAGTTGATAAATTTCTCAAGTCAGGTTTTACAATCTCTAGGTTCAACCCTTTAATTGGGACTATCAATCTCTTGATTTCATCCCAAATTCTTGTTAGCCAAGTTTCCCTAGACTAAGTCTCTCTTTCTCAAGAAGAGACCAAGTCAAACAGGCATGAACTAATTTTGTAACCATTAATTCTACAATTATAAGCAAGAACAAGGCTAAATAATAAACACCAAACCATAAACAAGCCATAAAACAAACACCCTTTAGGTTCATACACTAGGGTTGGGTCACAACCCTAGCTAAAACTCTATCTACTCATATTGGGTATTGAGGAAAATAAAGATGAAAAGATGATAAAACTCATATTGAAAGATTAAAAGATGAAAATCCAAATCAAATCACCAATATAAGCTAAAGTTGCCTAAAAGGGTAGAGCAAAAGGGCTACAATGCTTTCGAATATTTGAAACTTGACCTAATTTTGTAAAAGAAGTCTATTTATACAAGGCTGGATTTTCGGACAAAAATGCACTTTTGGAGGTTCTGCGGCTGCACAATTCTATGTGTGATCCGTACTTCTCTTCAGCGCTTGACAGGATTAGATTCTGCGGCCGAACAATTCTGGATTGCAGGTGCATCTCTAGAGTTCTGCGGTCTGTACAATTCTGGGTACGGCCGCACTAGGCTCTTATGCGGACTGCACATTTCCTGAGTGCGGTTCCATAGTTGATTTCTATGGCCGCACAATTATAGTGCGGTCCACATTTCTTGTTGAGCTTGAAATTTATGTCTCTGAGTTTGACTTCTGTGGCCGCACAATTATTGTGCGGTCCGCACTTTGCACTGGAGCTCTGCTAATTTTCCTTCACAATCTGCGGCCGCAGATAGAATTCTGCGGTCCGCACTTTAGCTTGTGTGCCTTATTTTTGTCCTTGTTCATATCACTCCTTCTTGAGTTGGATTTCGTCGTAGTGTCTCATTTTCCAATACTCTTGCAAGTAAGCATATTTCATTAGTTTTTGGAAATACCATTAAACATTTTTAGACTAAAACTAAAGCCGAAAGGCGCTAATAAGTAGTCAAAATCCCTTATAACTCCCCCAAACTTAAGCTTTTGCTTGTCCTTAATCAAATAAGGTAATTCTTACCTCCACAAGATAAGATCTATTCCAGATAATGTACGGTGAATCAAACACACATCAATTGGGACCAACAATTACCCACAACACTTATGAATTATCAAAAAGGCAATGATTTGAATTTTTAAGCACAGTAGTTCTAATGTGACACTAGAGCATCTAGAGTTGACTTTATTCATCAAGGAAGTTCCCTCTTTCATGTAAGTAATTGTGGATCCCAAACTCCTCCATCTCTACTCTTCGTTAGCATATCTCACTCATAGAGCAGTGATTGAGGAGCTGGGGAAGCAGGTAAAGAAAATAAAGAAATCCCAGGCGTCCAAGAAATCAGTTGACAGGCTGAGGAGAGAGGTGACCAAGATAGCAGCAGCTGGTGATCTTCCATTTGATATGCTCATGGGGTCTGATCCTGTCATGACTCAAGCTGATGGGCCATGACGAGTGCCTGAGTCCTACTTGTCAAACACCCCTAAGCATGCGTCTAAGATATAAACATGGATAACATCTGCTGAATTACAAGAATAACATACGTGAGGGAAACCTGTCCAAAAGACATATATACATATATGTGCGAAATACGTAGGGCGAGCCGACAAGGCTGCTATAGACAACTACATATCCAAAACTGGAAGCCAACAAGGCCACATACTACCGAACTATACATGAGTGTCTACAGACCTCTAACAGAATATACAACCAGTACAAGGACAGGACGGGGCCCCGTCATACCCAAATATGTAAACAAACATATCGTACCAAAATCCAGAGTAGTGCCGGATCAAATGGAGCACACTAACAATCGCTGATCAAGGATCCTAAGAAGGGGGACCGTTAGATTGTCTACTTGCACCTGCGGGCATGAAACCCAAGCCCCGGAAAATAAGGCGCTAGTATGAATAATGTGCTGAGTATGTAAGGCATGAAATTCAGTACATAACAGACATAGATGAAACATGGAATAAAGAATTTCGCTTGTAAGTCTAAATAAATTTGTAAATCCTGAACATTTTTAATGTTATGCACGTGCGTATAAATGTCGTATCATGCATAGGTATAGGTGTACGTAACATCATCGAGCCTCTGAGGGCATCCCATCATATCATCTCGGCCACTGTGACAAAAATCATCAACATAAACCTACTGATCAGGTGGTGGTGCATATATAACTCCGTAACCTTTTCCCATATCCCATATACATATAATATACGCGTATATAACGCCATCTGGTCATGGGTCAATGTACATGTATAAATGAATGAAATGTATAAGTAATGCGTTAATAAGATTTCTCGGAAGGTTATAAGATCAATATGCCTTCCGAACAGACTTTATCAACTACGTATTTTTTTGAGACCCTTGAACAGAAGATATAATAATAAGTCACATGGGGAATCAAGAACATAGACACCCCTAGTACTTCTATGAATAGAGTCATTTACGAAAGTTGTACGTTTGCTCGTTTCGTTTGTATCGTATGAATCGTGCCAAAAAGAAAGAAAGGATGGCCTTAACATACCTGAACCGGTTCTCTTGACAATCCTTCTAACACACGCCAATCGCGACGAAACACGTAACAATGAGATCAAAATAGGGAACAATCCGTATGATATTCTTAAGAATGATAGCACGGTACTCCCTTATAATTTCCAAATCTCATGTTCTTAAGATGCCATGAAATCCGGTTTGAAATTAATATATGTACCTCTCTTAAGATGCCAAATCTCTCTTTAAATTGATAAATGTTCTTATGATGCCAAATCTCACGTTCTTATCATTTGATATATGTACCTCTCCTTAATATGGAGAGGTTTATATTTGGATAGGTGTAGGCCCCACTTCATGTGGTGGCTTAACCACATAATCGTTAATCCTTAATCTTGCCACATAATCCATAATGACTTAAGAGTCATAAACATTAGGGTGGTTTGCTGCCACATTGGGGGGGGGGGGGGGGTTACTGCCTCAATCTTTTGTGTATTAATCCGGATACCTTCACTTAAAATAATATGCCCAAGGAAAGCTACAGAATTCAACCAGAATTCACATTTGCAGAATTTTGCATACAACTTCCCTTTTTTAGAACTTTGAGCACAATATGCAAACGATCTGCGTGCTCAGTCTCTTAACAAGAGTACACCAATATATCATCAAATAATACAGTTACGAATAGATCTAGAAAGGGTCTGATCACTTGGTTCATCAAGTCCATGAATATTGCTGGGGCATTAGTCAAATCGAATGACATGACACGAAACTAAAAACGCCCATATCTGGTCCTGAATGCTGTCTTCGGGAAATCTTTCTCCTTAACCCTTACTTGATGGTACCCGGACCTCACGTCTATCTACAAGAAACACTTGGCACCTTCCAGCTGATCAAATAAATCATCAATCCTCAGAGTGGGTACTTATTCTTGATCGTCACCTTATTCAATTGTTTATAATCAATATTCATCCGCGAGGAACCATCTTTCTTCCTCACAAATAACACAGGTGCTCCCCACGGTGATGTAGTAGGTCTGATAAAGCCTTTTTCAAGAAAGTACCTTAGTTGTTCCTTCAACTCTCTCAGCTCTGCAAGTGCCATTCTATAGGGAGGAATAGATATTAGCTGAATACCTGGTAATAGGTCAATAGCAAACTCAATATCTCGCTCTGTAGGGAGACCCAGAAGCTTATCGAAAAAAACATCGGGAAACTAATTAACCATAGGGATAGATTGAATGATTTGTGACTCTACTTTCACAGCCTTTATCCGAACAAAGTGATAATTATAACCTTTTCTGATCATCTTCCTTGCCTTAAGATAGGAAATAGACCTACCTCTCGGTGATGCCGTATTACCTTTCCACTCCAAAAATAGGCTCTCCTGGGAATTAGAATCGAGCCATCTTTTATCTACAATCAATGTTAGCATAGGAAGAAGCCAACCAATCCATACCCATTATAACATAAAATTCTACCCGACCAAGCGCCACGTACCTTATCTTTATTTGTTATCAAACTTATCAAGGGCCATTATGGGCCACATCTAAATATATACGTAACAATATTAGGACTTAACTCGCAGAACTCATTCAAAAAAAGGTTTATATAGATACATAAGGGCCGACAAGGCCGTAGATATGTCATACCCAAAACTATTTACAGGATACTGTCTGCAAAACCTCTAAGAAAACATGACCATAATATATCTATGTCGGGACAGGGCTTCTTACGTCCTCATAAAACAACGTAACATATTCAAAACTCTGACTTGGTAATACTCCAAGAAGAAGTGGAGCTTACCAACCAAAAGCTGACATCTAGAGGAAGTCTACAGTAGAGGGTCCTCACCCCGTCCTATATGAGAGCCTTGATCAGACACACTTCGAAGTGGAATCTTCATATCCTTATCAGCTACCTTCCTCCTCTTAGCCCGACTACTATCCTCTTCCTCTGCATATCCCATAACATACAGAAACGAACCTTGATTGACGGGCTCCCAAGACTATGGACTATCTAGAACCTCAGAAGAGCTAGTGTCCACAAATACCCTTACATAGTTTTCAGCCTGAGGGGAACCCTGTTGTGCTAATCCGTGCACCACTCCCCTTATACCCTAATCAACGGGCCTTGATAATGAAACTAAGGGTCTTGGTGAGTTCGGAACTTCTCTCATCCCATCTTCTACTGGCAAGATTGAAACTACTCGAACGGATGACTCATACGGATCCTCGGATGGATCCTCCTCAATAGAAACCATGATCTACGATGGATCTGACTCCATAGTGTAACTTATATCTCCTTCTAACACCTTCGTAACCTTCTGACTCATGCTAGCGGGTTGCACCTGTCGTCTAGTAGTAATAGGCATCACTAAAAACATAAATAAGGTAAAGATTAGGAGTGGATACTTACGACTCAAATCTATCGCACAATCTAGATTAGAAAGAAACCTAACCACCCTAAATATCCTGTAGCCTCCTATTTATAAGTGTGGTGCACAACACACCCATAAACAAGACTCTATGAGACACAGACTTTAGACAACCCTAGGACAGAACTGCTGTGATACCACTTTTGTCACGACCTAAACCGATGGGTCATGACGAGTGGGCGAGTCCTACCTGTCGGACACCCTTAAGCATTTATCTAAGATATAAACATGGATAACATCTGCTGAATTACAAGAATAGCATACGTGAGGGAAACCTATCCGAAATACATATATACATACATGTGCGAAATATGTAGGGCGAGCCGACAAGGCTGCTATAGATAGCTACATATCCAAAATTGGAAGCCGACAAGGCCACATACTACCCAACTATGCATTACTGTCCACATACCTCTAACAGAATATACAACTGTACAAGGACGGGACCGAGCCCCGCCATACCCATATATGTAAACAAACATATCATACCAAAATCCAATGTAGCTCCGGATCAAATGGAGCACACCAACTCTTGCTGATCAAGGATCCTAAGAAGGGAGACCGCCAGCTTGTCTACCTGTACCTGCGGGCATGAAACGCAGGCCCCGTGAAATAGAGCATCAACACGAATAATGTACTGAGTATGTAAGGTATGGCAATCAGTACATAATAGGCATAGATGAAACATGGAACAAAGAATTTCGCCTGTAAGTCCAAATAACTTTGTAAATCCTGAACAATTATAATGTCATGCATGTCCATATAAATGTTGTAACATGCATAGGCATAGGTGTATGTAAAATCATCAAGCCTCTGAGGGCATCCATCATATCATCTCGGCCACTGTGGGCAAAATCACAACATATACCAGCTGATCAAGTGATGGTGTGTATATAACGTCGTAACCTTTTCCAATATCCCATATACATATAATATACGCATATATAATGCCAATTGATCACGGGTCAATGTACATATATAAAGAAATGAACTGCATAAGAAATATGTTAATAAGATTTCTCGGAAGGTTATAAGATCAATATGCCTTTCGAATAGACTATATCAACTCCGTATTTTTCGAAGACCCATGAACATAAGATATAATAATAAGTCACATGGGGAATCAAGAACATAGACACCCCTAGTACTTCTATGAATAGAGTCATTTATGAAAGCTGTGCGTTTGCTCGTTTTGATTTTATCGTATGAATCATGCCAAAAATAAAGAAGGGATAGCATTAACATAACTCAACCGATTCTCTTGACAATCCTTCTAACACATGCCAATCGCGACGAAACACGTATTGACGAGATCGAATTAGGAAACCATCCGTATCAAATTCTTGAGAAAGATTGCACCGTACTCCTTTATATTTGCCAATTCTCACGTTCTTAATATGCCATGAAATCCGGTTTGAAATTGATATATGTACCTCTCTTAAGATGCCAAATCTCTCTTTAAATTGATATATGTTCTTAAGATGCCAAATCTCACGTTCTTATCATTTGATATATGTACCTCTCTTTAATTTAGAGAGGTCTTACATTTGGATAGGTGTGGGCCCCACTTCATGAGCTGGCTTAACCATGTAATCCTTAATCCTTAATCTTGCCACATAATCCATAATGACTTAAGATTCATAAACTTTGGGGTGGTTTGCTGCCACGTTGGGAGGGGGGTTGGGCTTATCAGTTTTTTATAATTAACTAACTAATCTTCCACAAAAATTATTAATTACCCAATTATCCATATAATTAAGAATTATCTCAAATTACTTAAAATATAACTCACATTTAACACACTTTATGTACCATACTATCATGGTCATGTGGTACCTTGTATGGCACTAGTCTATAAATATCGGTATCATAACTCGGACCGTATCTTATCCCAAATCAACAACCTTCAACAAAACTCATTTTCTTTGATTCGTTTACCCTTTAACCTTTATGGTACTTACTTATCGTGTGTCATAAATAGCATAAATGCTTATAACCTCAAAAATAATATCAGCCCCGAGTCTATGTCGATTAACTTACGACGAAACTTTTATGTACAAAATGCAGGATATAACAGATCCACCAACACCAGCAGATCCAGCAGCACCATCAGCTCCAGTGGCACCAGCTGGCCAGTCCGAGGAGCCAGACCTGGCTGCCGACACTGCTGAGGCAATGCACCAGATATTCACCGACCCAGTTACTCCCAGAGCCGATTATGATGAGATTTAGTTAGAGGAGAATGAGGGCGGTGACGCTGCTATGGACACGGAGATGTCCAAGGCCACATAGGGAGTCTTTTTCCCTCTTACCCTTCTTTATTCTTGGTTTGTTAAGCATTGGGACAATGCTTATTTTTCTTCGGGGGGGGGGGGGGTTGGAGTTTATTTGCTATTTGGATGACTTTTAGACATTTGGTTTGTAATAAATAACAATATTTTCTTCTTTCACTTTATTTTGTATATATATTCTCTCCGTTCTCTCTTGATGTATATATTCTCTCTTTTCCTCTCTCATTATGTATATTCATTATGCTTTCAGTAGTTTGCTTTTTAGCTTCTTTATTCTGATTTCTTGATAGTGTACGTTTAATCTAGTAGCTTCTTTTTAGTTCTGCAGCTTCTTTTTTTGTTTTAGTGAACAATAAGCCTTTGGTTTTGTTAATTCCAAGGTTCTTTACAAAGGTATTTTTTGTTTGAACCAGGTGACTCTTTCCAACGATGGATGGCATGACAACCTTCTTAAGGGATTGAGTCCGTTTTTGGCGTTTATTTAAGAATAGTAGTAATAATGAATAAAAAGACCTTATTGAGTGAGGCTCGAAGAGTCAAACATACTTCACTTGGTACCAACACATTTAACTACGTGCTCGTGGTTAAAAACAAACTTTTTGGAAAGAAATAGCTCTAGTTAGTGATCTTTTGACTTTTGTGTTGACTTAAGGAATCATCGAGTGGTTTAGTCGAACCATAGTGATTTTCAATCTTGAATTTGGTTGTGTGGGCCCTCGTCTCTATCCTATTTAGCAATCCAGCTACGTGAGAGGTGAGATGTATTTGTTGCAAGCCCAAGTACCCGTGCGAGTGGTTTAGAACTTGCTCCAAATGTATTTGCTTGGCTTGAGAAGTGATTGTAGGCTCTCCTTGGCCCGCTTGAAATATTCCATGGCCCACAAATGTTGTTATCCCTAGTCAATCCGTTTGAGCCTAAACCTTTCTCATTTGATAACCCTGTTATAAGCCTTTACCCGTTTTATCGTGACCCTCTCTTGGCACCCGAGCTTTCCTTAACGCTCTTGTGGAACAATTGGCTAAAAACATAAGTTTGGAGGAGAGACGAGGAGTTTGAAAAAGGCATCAAGGCAAAAAAAGAGAAAAGAAATGAAAAGAAGGAAAGGCAAGGAAAAGAAAGAAAGAACAAAAAGAAAAATGCAAAAAGTAAGGAATAAGTTGAAGAGTTGAAGGGTTTCAAAGAAAAGTAATGATGTAAAGCATGGAGAAAGCAAAGAAGGATAAAATGAATATCATGACCAAGAAAGTGTGATGTTAAGTCTCTCTAGTTCCCCTAAGGAAAAGAAAATGCCTCAAAGAGTTGGCAAAGTATGAGCCGATAAGAAAAGATGGAGTGCTTAAGGAAAGAAGAATCCATTCTATTATAGCATATCCATCCTTTATCCAAAAATCTTCATTACATTCCGAAAAAGCCCTACGTGATTTCAAGCCGAGTGAATTTACATTAGTGGTGATTTACATGAGGGGCAAGCCAATGGTACTTAAAGCCGTACTTGCAACATTCTTTTGAGAGAGATGAGTGAACCTTTCACAAATGTTTGAATTGAGTGATATATTCTTAAGTGAGATAGGAAAACAGAGAGTAGAGGAGGAGGAGTTTGGGATCCACATTGACCTACATGAAAGAGCGAGCTTCTTTGATGAATACAATCAACTCTTGATGCTCAAGTGTCACATTTAGAACTATTCGTTCTTAAAAGTTGAACTTGTTGCCTTGTTGATAATTCATAAGTGTCATGGGTAATTGTTGGTCCCAATTGATGTGTGATTGATTCACCTTTGATTAGCTGGAATGGCTCTTAACTTGTGGAGGTGGGAATTACCTTATTTGCTTGAGGACAAGCAAAAGCTTAAGTTTGGGGGAGTTTATAAGTGGGGATTTTGACTAATTATTAGCGCCTTTTTGCTTTCGTTTTAGTCCAAAAGTGCTTAATTGTATTCCCGTAAACTGATGAAATGTGCTTAATTGCAGGAAAATTCGAAGATGAGCTCCCAAGATGAAATCCAACTCAAGAAGGAGCGATCTAAACATAAGGACAAAAACAGACATAAAAGCTTAGAAGTGCGGACCGCAGATTATCATCTGCGGCCGCAGGATGTTAAGAAACACCCATGATATGTGCGGCCGCAGAAACTAGGTAAAAGTAAAAGTTAAGAGAACTTGCATCTCAAGTTCAACAACTTTGTGGACCGCCCAATTATTGTGCGGCCGCAGAAGAACAGCCACGCGATCGAAGTCACATTTGTGTGGACCGCAGATAAGCAAGATGCGGCAGCAGACACATTTGTGCTGTCCGCAGAGAGAGAGAGAGAAGTGCGACCGCAGTTTAGAATTATGCGGCCACAGGTTTCCACTCCGGTCAGTCTGAAGCAATGTGCGGACCGCACATGGAATTGTGCGGCTGTAGAAACTCAGAAAGGGCATTTTTGTCCCAAAATTCCAGCCCTGTATAAATAGAAGAGTTTCACTTTTTTAGGTTAACTTTTGACATCAGCAGCCACACTAGACGAGTTCTTTTGCTCTTTTTAGTAGTTATTGCTATTTTGAGCTTTTTGAATATTAATTTCATCATTTTAATTATCAATATGGGTTTAATTATCACTTCTTCTTCTCTTTCTTTCAATTTAAGCACGAGTAGCTAGATTTTCACTAGGGTTATGACCCAACCCTAGTGTGTAAACTTAATGGGTGTTTGTTTTATTGCTTGTTTATGGTTGGGTGTTGATTATCTAGCCTTTTTCTTGCTTTTATTTGAAGAATTAATGGTTACAAACATTATTTCATACCTATTTGACTTGGTCTGTACTTGAGAAAGAGAGACTTAGTCTATGAAAACTTGGCTAGCAAGAAATAGGGTCAATTGAGAGATTGATAAGCCCAATTAAAGGGTTGAACCTAGAGATAGTAAAACCCGACTTGAGCTTATTGTCAACTGTTTTTTTCAATACCCATTTGGACTTCAGAAAGCTAAATTGGGCAAAATCACTTCCTGCCCGAGAGGTAGTGAGTGAGTACTTGAGTGTTGATAGCTATTGTCGCGCCCCTTTTTCTCGCAAAATCGGGTTTCGACATGTGACAACACTTTTAAGGAAGGGTTTTAAAAGAGAGAGTCGCCACCTAAAGGATTAAGGTGCGTTAGGGCACCTATTTGCAGATAACTCTGTTTAACCAGTTTGCGTCACCAAAGATCGGGTAAGGGCTCGAAATTACCTCGAAAAGAAGGTGTTAGGCACTCTTCGAGGTCCACAACTGTGGGTCCCGGCCGAACTCAATTATATGAATTAGTCTATGTGATCAAAGATAAGAAAAACAAGGAATCTGGGAAGTTCATTATTGAACACAAATACTTGGCTGAAAGACAAGGTGGGGGGGGGGGGTCCTAAATTATACAGCCTAAAGGATCAGCCCGTGCAACATAAATAATACTTCGTAACTCCCTCAAGATGGGGTGTTACTCATATTATTCAGCGGGCACAGACTATCATCTCCTGCTACACGATTACTATCTTTAAGTTGTTACCTAAAGATCACTAGTTGGTTCTAAACCATACCTTATGTGTGCACTATCCGTCCCGTGCCTATGGTCCCGGAGGCTTTGGACCTCTATTATGGTCCCGGAGGCTTTGGACCTCTATTTAGGTAGTTTTAGACCTTAACTTAGGTTGCTCAAAAAGGGAAAAATACTAAGCGACAGACAAAACAATTAGGACTTTCATTTATAAGCAGATAAGGGCTCATGTTGGCCTCCACAATTAGACAACAAATGCACGCAAGTCAGATTAATAAGGACAGTTGCTGATTTTAGACTAATTAAAATTGTTGAATCCTATAGGTATGGTTTCTATACGATTCTGGATTTTAATGGGCACGAAGTTTCATATATAGAAGCCAATTCCTTAATACGATTTCTAAAAGACTACGCAATTGCCTATTGATTATACATTGTAAGCGATTAAACCTATTGGCATGATATCTAGGTGATTTATGCAATAGTAGACAGTGGCAGGTCATAGATCCAAAATTATTTGGTGAATCCAATAGGAATATTTTCTAGTGAGAATAACAGCGCAATGTTTGGAAACTCGTGAACAAACGGGCAGAAATGATAATTTGGTTGATTCAAACCTATAGGCATGCTCTCTATAATTTATTCCAATTTAGATCCTATAGACATGATTTCTATAATTTGCAAACAGAATGGCATGCGAATGAGGTTTTGCACACACAATGAATATACAATTCCCTATAGGCATGGTTTCTAACACAATTAAACCAAGTAATGAACCTATAGGTAGGATTTCTACCCAAATTGTTGTAAGTATACGAAAATCCCTTTCCCAATTTTACTAATACCCCAAAATGTTATTACAATAATTATTACAGACCCAGAAATGAATTTAGTGAATTATAAAATAATTATAACTATAGGGAGCCTACAACGTGCCCAAATACACCTGGACAGGTCAGGCCTTCAAATCACAATAGCTCCAGAAGCCTATGTTCATAGATACAACATGACCAGTGGTGAGTGATTTTCCCATGTTCAAGGATAAGCATACAAAACCCAAGTCTCTGGTGTGTCAGAGTTCCCAAGGGCTTCAAGAACTAGGGCAGTGCTCACACTAGAGAAAACTGATTAGAAACAGTTCAAGGGAGACTAGACACCAAATCCTAGTGTTTCAGAGTTCACAAGAGTCTCACATGGACCCTAAGCAGTGTTCACTAGGGAGGTCAAGGACAGAACCTAAATAACCTTGGCTTTCAACCGGCTAAGAATGAGGATTCAGAATAACATAGGTAGCAAATGAGAAAGAATGGGCAACGGTTAAGGGATAGAAATTGGAAAGATGTACTTAGTTTTAGAAAGCACATATGGCAAAGTTTAAAACACGGAACAGTTGATCAAAAGGTCAACAAGACTTAGAAACATGTTTATCATTTAGCAAAACAATACATAGGCAGAATCATATTGAAAGAGTTAGGGAGAAACAAATTTGCAGGATTTACAAGGATTGTCGTACACAACTGCATAATACCAGACAAGTTAAAACCTAAAAAGGTCCAATTTATGCTCAGTATACATCCCAGTATCAAAAGGAAGCCATGTTAACTCACATTAGGAAACAAAACAGCATTTAGACATGGTAGGGAAACATAAATTTGATAAGTACCTTAGAGTCAAGTAATCATTGAAGGAATTTGGGATCAAGTGAGCCAAAGACATGCTGAGAGACATATTGGAGGGAAGAAAGTCACAAATTGTTACAAATGTGAAGCAATCATTGCAGGAACTCAAAGCAAAGTAGGAAAATAGACTTAGGTTGATCAGTAATATAGACATTCAGGAATTGACCAGTAGACTAATATGAGCTTAAAAGATTCAATGCAAGTGCAAAATTAACAAAGTTGCATACAGGAGCAGTCCAGAATGCATTAACTAAACAAACATAAGAGGGTTAAAATCATTCAAGTTAGACGTGAACAATCTCAGAACTAGCAGCATTGGGTGAAATTGAAATACTAAAGAGATTTATAACGAGTGTGAAGCTAATAGAGTTGCACACAAAAGTAACCCAAAAACACAATAAGCCATGAATTTCAGAGATGAGAACGTACGCAAATCATAGATACATAGGAATGAAATTACGAAGTCCAGTAACTCACCAGTTAAGCGAAGAACAAGAAAAATAAAAGTCCACAATATTCTGAATATCAACAAGAGCAAGAACCCAGAATTTTGGTGGCCTTGGCTTTCATCCGGCCAAGAATTAAAGTATAGAACAAGATAATGAAAGAACCACAGAACAAAGCTTCAAATTTTAGTGAGATTATCGCGATTCAGGTTTGTCCTAAAGAGGAATGGGGAAAGGTTTGTATAGTAGCAGAGATTGAACGAGTAAACAAGGAAAACATTAAAGTAAAACACAAATAAGGAAGCAATAACCTACAAAATCAATATAGAATCAAATTTTGGAAGAATAAGTAAACCCTAGTTTTTTAGGAAAAATAGATATCAACGGAATATACACAAAATCAGTAGCAAGGATGAAAATGGACACATATAATACTTAAAATCAGAGAATCGAACCAATTTTGGTCCGATCTAAAGAGATCTGAAAACCCTAATTTAGGGTAAGTAAGAATCAACAAGAGATACAGAAAATAATCGCACTTACAAAGAGCAAATGATGAACATAGACGGAATAAACAGAAAAGTCAAGGATTTGAACCAACTTTGGTTCGATACTTACATGATCTTCTTGCCATGTTTAGGCAAGAAGTATA
Organism: Nicotiana attenuata; assembly: GCF_001879085.1. Classification (NCBI taxonomy): domain Eukaryota; kingdom Viridiplantae; phylum Streptophyta; class Magnoliopsida; order Solanales; family Solanaceae; genus Nicotiana; species Nicotiana attenuata. Next base: position 134,641 of record NW_017670609.1, read on the forward strand.
GAGAAGAACCTAGTACCAGGAAGAGGTCGTATATGGCAAGTATCGGCCATGGAATCCCATGTTAGGTAGGATTTAGGAGAAGATTTAGGAGGCGGCACTAGGGTTCTTCAGAGAGAGGTGAGACAGAGAGTGTTCAAGGGCGGCGGGGCTGGGATAATGATCCCTAGGGTTAGCGGGTTTAGGATTTAAAAGGGTGGGTTCGATATGGGCTGTTGATCTCTGAGATCAACGACCACAATTTAAAAAGGGGGTTGGGTCGGGTTTATGGAATGGGTTACCGACCGGGTAATTACAGGGGTCATTTGGATTGGGCTTTGAGGGGTTGGGCTAGAGACTTGGGGTTTGTTTGGTCAAAAATTGGTTTTAAAACTAGGCTATTATTTAAATACACGAAAATAATTTATACAAATACATGATAAATAAGTAAAAATATTATTTATGCACTAAAATAATTAAATATAATGATTTAGTACTATAAAAATAAAAAATGCTATTTTCACGCAAATAACATTAATAAAGAGCATTTACGTGTGAATGCCGGCTATTACTGCATAAATTGGGCGAATGGCTTAGAATATAAATATAATTATATAAAATGAAGTAAAAAATATTTGAAACATATATTATAGGTGCAAATAATAATTTTAGCTGACTAAGTCATCATGAAATAATTTGAAGGAATATTTAATAATTATTCTAGTAATTTAAATGCAGAAAAATCAATTTAAAGCTCTAAATATTATTAAACAATTATAGAAAATACCTGTATAGGTTTATAAACCAAAATGATGATGCAAATATACTATTTTGAAAGTATATACACAATTGGAAAACATGAGGGAAAAATTGGGTATCAACAACTGCCCCTCTTTACTCGGGAAGGATGAAAGAGTTGTCGGGTAAAGAATTAATGACCGATTTTGACCGAATGGAGTGGTTTTGAAAAATATAGGCCGAACCCTAATTTTCGAGCTGCCTACATGTCCCTGGTTTTACAGGAGTCAGGCCATGTGTAGTTCTGGACCCAATAGTTAATGAAATCGATGGCGTTGTTATAAGAATGGTCGTATGTTTTGGAAAGGGTTCTTTTGAGTAGGATAGTATCGGATGAATTTATGCGAAGTCACGAATGTGAATTTGAGATGTTATGGATGTATCACATGGAAGATATCTGAACGGTCATAGAGTAAAAGCAAGCAATTGACGAGAGACGGTTACGTTTTAAGTAATGGCAGGGTGTGAACAATATGAACGGAAACCGAAGCGAAGATTGCTCCCGTTTGAAGAATGATTACCTCCTGGATTACCTGCAAAACTTAAAACACGGCGCATGCAAATATATATTGGTTATTGCGAGAATTTAAATATGATGCAAATTCCCTTTGGACCATGAAGATCGTCTTCGGACGGTGAGGATGATGTCCTTAAACCATGACGTCCTAGGCCATGAATCGTGAGATAAGAGATTCGCAGACCATGAAATGATGTTCTCGGGCCATGAGAATGGTGCCTCTAAACCATGACGCCTTTGAATAATGATGTGCAGTATTGAGAGATCCTCAGGCCATGACATGGTGTCTTCCGGCTATGAGGATGATGCCTTCGGACTATGACGCCTTTGGAAAATTTGGCTATGCTTCCACCTATGAGATGCAAAGACATGATGCCTGAGATAACACAAGACAAAGCTTAGTCCTGTGTAAGGTCGGGGGCCAGAGCCTAGCCCCGAGAGAAGAATAATGCAATGTTTTGAACAACACATAATTTGTGGTTATACAGGGAGAGACAATGCTTAGTCTCGCGAGGGAAGGCAGAGCTTAGCCTTATGCAATTAGGGAGGCAGGGTTTAGCCGCATGCGAAAAGAGGAGACAATGCTTAGTCTCATGTAATGGAAGGCAGTGCTTCGCCTTATGCAATTAGGAAGGCAGAGTTTAGCCTCATGCAAAAAAGAGGAGATAATGCTTAGTCTCATGCATAGAAATACAGTGCCTAGCCATTTGCAGTTAAGGAGGCAGGGCTTAGCCTCATGCAAATAGGAGACAATGCTTAGTCTCATGCAAAGAAAGGCAGTGCTTAGCCTTATGAAGTTAGGGAGGTAGGGCTTAGCCTCATGCAAGAAGAGGAGACATTGCTTAGTCTTATACAATGGAAGGCAGTGCTTAGCCTCATGCAGTTAAGGAGGTATGTCTTAGCCTCATGCAAAGAAAGGCAGTGCTTAGCCTTATGCAATTAGTGAGGCAGGGCTTAGCGTCCTGCAAGAAGAGGAGACAATGCTTAGTCTTATGCAATGGAAGACAGTTCTTAGCCTTATGCAATTAAGGAGGCAGGGCTTAGCCACATGCAAAATGGGAGACAATGCTTAGTCTCATGCAAAGAAAGGCAGTGCTTAGCCTTATGCAGTTAAGGAGGCAATGTTTAGCCTCATGCAAATAGGACACAATGCTTAGTCTCATGCAAAGAAAGGCAGTGCTTAGCCTTATGATGTTAAGGAGGCAATGCTTAGCCTCATGCAAATAGGAGACAATGCTTAGTCTCATGCAAAGAAAGGCAGTGCTTAGCCTTATACAGTTAAGGAGGCAGGGCTTAGCCTCATGCAAATAGAGGAGACAATAATTAGTCTCATGTAATGGAAAGACAATGGGTGACAATAGAGTATTTTCTTATCTGGAGACATGTTTGCGTTTGGCAGCCTTGTCATTATGGAGATAGTTATTTTTATGTATGTATACTTGCAAATATTCCTATTGTGTTCATTGTGCATGCATCCAAAGAAAGATCGTGAGTTTTGCGGGGGAGATTGGTTCGTGTCTTCGTCCGCTTGCTTTGCTTTTCCTTGCCCCGGAGGTCCTGTTGGAGTTGTCCTGGGCAACATTTGGCTGCCATAGAGATAAAGTTTCCAAAAATATGCATGCATTCGATAAAATAGAGTTATTTTAAAACATAGTGGTATGTAATATCAAGTAAATTAGATGAATTAATGACTGCGACACTTTAGAGACATTGCGACTTCTTTGCATTAGAATTTTGAGGGTGCTCCTCAAAATTCTGCCCCAAATTAGTAAGCGGTTCTTCGGTCGTTCTGCATGTGACAAAGTTTATTGCATTCACTCCGGAATTTTGAGAATCCTTCTCAAAATTCTGCCCCAGTTACTTAGCCGATTCTCTGACTGTCATGCATATGATGACTTCAGCTGGACTTGCTGCGGAATTTTAAGGGTCCTCCTAAAAATTTTTCCCCAGTTTCTGGTTGTGGGGAAAATGAAAATTTTATTAAGATGTGACCGAACCCATAGGGCTGCCTACGTATCCCCTTTTAAATGGGAATCAGGTCAAGCGTAGTTTAGTTACATCAAAAGAAATGTAAATAATTTATACATAGTATCTCTTGACTGCATCCGAATTGATAGGCTTTGGCCAAACTTCTCCATCCATTTATGCAAGTATGAGCGGTCTCCCAGTTAGTACCCTATGAACCATGTAGGGCCCTTTCCAATTGGGCGAAAACTTTCTTTTGGCTTCATCTTGGTGTGGGAAGATTCGTTTCAACACCAGCTGCCCCGGTGTGAACTGTCTAGATTTGACCCTTCTGTTGAAAGCTCTGGACATTCTGTTCTGATAAAGTTGACCATGACATACTGCATTCATTCTTTTCTCGTCGATAAGAGCCGATTGTTCATAGCGACTCCTTATCCATTCTGCATCACTAAGTTCTGCTTCCTATGTAATTCTCAACAAAGGAATCTCGACCTCGGCGGGAATGACAGCTTCTGTACCGTAAACCAGCATGTAGGGAGTTGCTCCGGTTGATGTGCGAACTATGGTACGATATCCCAATAAGGCAAATGGTAATTTCTCGTGCCATTGCTTGTGGTTGTCTACCATTTTCCTCAAAATTTTCTTAATATTCTTGTTCCGGCCTCCACGGCTCTGTTCATTTGAGGCTTTTATGCTGTGGAATTCCTATGCTTGATCTTGAAGGTTTCACACATAGCTTTGATTAAATCGCTATTGAGGTTGGCGGCATTGTCAGGAATGCTGGATTCTGGTACCCCAAATCGGCAAATAATACGATCCCTGATAAAATCTGCGACGACTTTCTTGGTTACAACCTTGTAAGATGTAGCCTCAACCCATTTTGTGAAGTAGTCTATGGACACTAAAATGAACATGTGCTCGTTCGAAGCGGCAGGCTCGATCGGACCGATGACATCCATTCCCCGGGTGGCAAAAGGACAAGGTGCAGTTGTTGCATAGAGTTTATTTGGTGGTACCCGTATCATATCTGCATGTACTTGACACTGGTGACCTTTTTGGACATACCTGTTGCAATCTGTTTCCGTAGTCATCCAAAAGTATCCTGCTCTTAATATCTTCTTGGCTAGATCGAAACCATTCATGTGCGGCCCGCAAGTTCCAGCGTGTATTTCATCGAGCAGTCTGGAAGCTTATTTGGTATCAACACACCATAATAACCCTAGGTCTGGAGTCCTTCTATGCAGAACTCCTCCACTTTTGAAGAAATGATTGGACAATCTCCGGGCGTTCATTTACGGGTATGATTTGCATGCTTCGGGTATTCTCCTTTTGCCAAGTATTCCTTGATATCATGGTACCATGGATTCCCATTTGTTTCTTCTTCAAAATAAGCGCAATAAGCTGGCTGATTATTTATTCTTGCTGGAATAGGATCGATGAAATTCTTGTCCGAATGCTGTATCATGGAGGACAAAGTGGCTAGTGCATCTGCGAACTCATTCTTGATTCTCGGAACATGTTTGAATTCTATCTTTGTGAATCTTTTTATCAACTCTTGTAAATGATGCAGATATGGAAATATTTTGGTATTCTTGGTAGCCCACTCTCCTAGAACTTGATGTACTAGAAGATCTGAATCACCAATCACTAGCAACTCCTGTATATTCATGTCAATGGCCAAATGAGCCCCATGATGCAAGCCTCATATTCTGCCATACTGTTGGTGCACGGAAACCTGAGCTTCGCGGATACCAGATAATGTTGGCCTATCTCTAACACCAAAACTGCTCCAATGCCCACTCCTTTGAAATTTGCAGCTCCATCGAAGAACATTCTCCAACCGTCGTAGGCTTCGGTAATATCTTCTCCTACAAACGACACTTCATCTTCGGGAAAATACGCTTTCAATGGTTCGTATTCCCCTCCTATAGGATTTCCGAAAGATGATCTGCTAATGCTTGTCCCTTGACCGCCTTCTGAGTCACATAGATAATGTCGAATTCACTCAACACTATCTGTCATTTTGCAAGTTTCCCTGTAGGCATTGGTTTCCGAATGATGTATTGTAGGGGATCCATCCTTGATATGAGATGTGTAGTATAGGCACAGAAGTAGTGCCTCAACTTCTGAGCTATCCACGTTAGAGCACAGCAAGTGCGTTCCAGCAGAGAATACTGTGCTTCGTAGGGTGTGAACTTCTTACTCAAGTAATATATGGCCTGTTCTTTTCTTCCCGTCTCGTCGTGTTGTCCCAAGACACAACCGAAAGCTCCATCTAATACGGACAATTAGAGTAGCAGAGGTCTACCAGGTTCCGGTAGGACCAAGACTGGTGGTGTGGATAGGTACTCCTTGATTCTATCGAAGGCTTTTTGACATTCTTCAGTCCATCTTGTTGGAGCATCTTTCTTCAACATTTTGAAAATTGGCTCACAGATCATGATTGATTGTGCTATGAATTGGCTGATGTAATTGAGACGCCCCAAGAAGCTCATCACATCTTTCTCGCTCTTCGAAGGTGAATAATCTTGTATGGCTTTGACCTTTGAATGTTCCAATTCAATCCCTCGGCGACTGACGATGAAACCTAGCAATTTTCCAGAAGGGACTCCGAAGGTACACTTTGCAGGATTCAGTTTCAGATTGTACCTTCGCAGCCGATTAAAGAATTTCCTTAAATCTGCGATATGATCTGCGCTTCTTTTGGATTTGATGATGATGTCATCCACATACACCTCTATTTCTTTGTGAATCATGTCATGGAAAATGGTCGTCATGGTTCTCATATAAGTAGCTCCAGCATTCTTCAGGCCAAACAACATCATTTTATAACAATACATCCCCCACAGAGTGATAAAGGTTGTTTTCTCGGCATCTTCCTCGTCCATCCAGATCTGATGGTATCCCGCGAAGCAATCCACAAAGGTTTGGAGTTCATGCTTGGCACATTTGTCGATTAGTATGTGTATATTGGGTAACGAGAAATCATCTTTGGGACTTGCTTTGTTTAAATCTCGATAGTCGACACATACTCTGACCTTCCCATCCTTCTTCGGAAATGGCACGATGTTGGCCAACCAAGTAGGGTATTCGACCACTCTGAGAACCTTAGCTTTGATCTGCTTGGTGACTTCCTCCTTGATTTTCAGACTCGTATCAGGTTTGAACTTTCTGAGTTTCTGTTTCACAGGCGGACACATCAGATTGGTAGGTAGTTTACGAGCCACTATGGATGTGGTCAAACCAGTCATATCATCATAAGACCATGCGAAAATATCCTCATACTCTTTCAGGAAACGAGTGTATTCTTCTTTTTCTGATGGTGACAAATGGATACTTATGCGGGTTTCTTTGGCTGTTTCGGAATCTCCCAAGTTGACTATCTCAGTTTCGTCCAGGTTGGACTTAGGCTTATTCTCAAAATTCTCAAATTCTCTGACAATTTCCTCTGGTATCCGATCCTCTTTATCTATCTCTTTCGAGTCACTGTCCTTGTGTTGCGTTGTCTCATTACATGTCACAGCCGTAGCTTCATCAGGATAAGTAATAATAATGCTGTATAGAGAAAAATGTAAAAGATAATAATAAATACTAAAATAGCAATGCATTAATTAAGTCTTAAAAACATCAAAACAAGTACGACTCGATGACTCCAGTAATTATTTCAAAACAAAATGCGTCTTAAAGCAAAATACTGGAAATGTCTTAAATGCTTAAAATTGTTTGAAAATAAATCATGCTAATTGCGAGAATACCCAGGAACTCGACGGGCCCGGGATGGTGTAGCAGTCCAATTCTTGAGAACGACTCCTTTTTCCATGGTCTGAATGGTGAGGTCTTCTTCCTCCTCCTCCTCAACTATTGCATTGTAGTCCATGTATTCATCATCCAGAAACAGATTCCTTTGGCCAGCTAAAGCCTCATCTTCTTCAGATCCCCATATCACGTCAGTCTGTTGAAATGTCTGGTGCAGATGCAGTATTGGCTTTTCAAGAGGGTAATAGGGACCATGCCATGGCAGCGACCAATAATTGTACTCCTGCCAGGTGTACTGATATCCAAGTCTAAAGGTGGTACCGTGACGTTTTAGTTGTTTCAGCTTAGTGATACCATGGAGATTCTTGACGAGACCCTTACCGGGTTCATACCTTGTCCATAACAGAATGCTTTCGATCTTATTACTCCACCACTTGTCTTTCTCTATTGCATTGACACGCTCAACGCGATGGTACATTTCTCCACCCAGCTTCCTTCTATTCTCGACAACCGGAATAGTTTGATTGGTGTAAATAGGATTGCTTCCGTCTCTATGAATGATAACCTCTTGATGATTCCATTCAAACTTCACGGCCTGGTGTAGCGTAGAAGCTATGACTCCAGCAACGTGTATCCAAGGTCGTGCTCACCTCACTTTTGCAGCTTCCAATCTCCACCGAGTAGCATACTCGCGGAAAGTCTCTGTTGGCTTTTTCTTGAGATTCTGGATATAGAAGACATCTGGTGCATTCTCTGTATCAAACCTGAACCGATCCATGAAATCCGATGCCATGCTTACCCAATTAACCCATTTCTTTGGATTTTGACTGATGTACCAAGATAGGGCGTCTCCATTGAGGCTTCTCATGAATAATTTCATGCGAATTATTTCATCCCTTCCAACTCCTACGAGCTTGTCACAATATGTCCTTAGATTCACCTTGGGTCACCTGTTCCGTCAAACATCTCGAACTTGGGAGGTTTGTAACCCTCTGGCAGTTATACGTCTGGCTGAATGCACAGATCCTCATAGTTCAATCCCTCAATGCCTTTACCCCCTTCGATACCTTGGACTCTACTTGTGAGCTTCTTAAGTTCACCTGCCATGTTTTTGATGAGCGGGTCCTTCTCGGCGGATTCAGGTATATATAAGGTTTGTTGAGCAGTGTGGAGTAAGGTTTCCACATATATGAGGTTGCTCTGACGGACTCCAGGGATTTGGGTGTAGTGGTGGTCGTTGGTTGAATTTTGAGGATTGGGAATAGGTTGTGGTGCGTTATGATGAGTATGATAGGTAGTGGTTTATGGATACTGGGTTGGCTGATGCTGATGTTGTGGAGGAGTTGGTACTTGTGCAGGATTGGGGATTTCGAGGCGGTGTGGCATATTGGTGAGGTGTGGGAGGATTTTGTGGATGCTGGTTTGGTGTATTTTTGGGAGGTGCTGGGTTTTTGGTGTTTTGTTGGTTGATGTCGGGGACATTCAGGGTAAGGGAGAGATTGCCAAGTTCTGAACCTGCTCAAGTTCCCCTTGTAACTCCAATATCTTTTGTTCCAACCGCAAAACCAATTCATTCGGTGCTGGAGTGCTTCTTCTATCTGAAGTCTCGACATTCTCCTCATGCCTAACATTGTCTTTCCCGATATGCTTGTATCATCCATTTTGGCTTTTCCTTTGCATTTAGGATCCTTCGAAGGAGGAGCAGGTGGAGGACCTCTTCATCTGGTATGGTATGCTGATGATGCCAGTATGCATGAACCAACCTTATAATTAGGGGATGGGAATAAACAAATCAAGGAAAGAAGAAAACAAAAAGGTAAACAAGTCAGTTATGAGTATTAAAAGGTTGTTTGCGGTATTTAAACACATATTGGGGAGTTATAAATTCGCATCCTAATTTGGGGACGTCATTGTGCCCGATATAGGCCTAAGCGACATATAGATTTGGAGAAAAATTGATGCCAATAACTGCGTCATTTCATTAATATGAAAAATAAACCGAATCTCTACTAAAATGACAATAATGATAAAGAGTCACTAATGGCATGCGCCTTATTACAGCCAGTACCTAAACCAAATCTAGAAAGCAAGTAAAACATAATTCCTAATCTTGTTGGTCCCGAAGGGACCTTCTTCATGCTTGGCCTTCTTTGCTCCATCGATCAAGTTCCCCAGGTCGCGCATGTCCAGCAGCAGGTACGCCCTTGCTAGGAGACCTCCTTCGTTTCCATCGATGTTTTGACAACCTGTAACCCTGTTTCTCATCTTCCCTTAAGTTCCATCATTCCCTGCTCTAAATAATCTAACCTCTCTGTTAATTTATTGGCGATTTCTCTCTATTCATTGATTGCTTCCATGTCCGCTTTATGCTATTCCAAATGTCTGGCCTCAGATTCAAAAATCCTTTTGCATAACCTCCTATATTTGATTTGCACCTCGGCAATGTCGTTTATGACCCTATTTCCCAAATCAATTCGTTGCTTGACTTCTCCTGCTATGTCGTCGACCAACCATGATGGATAACAGTGCACATGGCCTGCATGATATCGATCTGGCTCGATGCTATCCTTTTCCAATATGACCTTTAGATGCCACATGTGTTGTGCCTCGTACTTGAATTGAATAGCATCACCTTGGAAATTTGCTTTGTAGTGAACCATCTTGGAGACTCGGGGTATGACTTGCTTCTTCCCAGCCTGTCTCATGACCCTGATAGGAGCATAAGGATAGATACCCCTCAACCCAATCAGCACTAAATGAGGAACATCTCTTGTCCTGATGATAAACTCGCTGGTAGGAAACTACTCGAACATCCAATAGACCTTGTCGTCCGTCAAATTGCTAAAGAAGTGCACCCAATCCACAGCATTTTCCGGTTGTGCAAACCTATCTGGGATGAACGTCATTCTTTTTGGATGGTGAAAAGCTATGTGGTCATTCCATGGTCACCGCGGATATTCCTTACGGTACTGTCCTCTTTGAAGATGCTCCAACAACCATATTTGCAGCAACAAATTACAACCCTCGAAATATCAGAATCCCTTCTTGCAGTGATCCAAAGCTCGGTATATTTCTGCCACGATCATTGGGATAATAGTGTAAGTCTGTCCCTCAATTCCTTCCATTAGGGTATTAGCAACCATAGCTAAACGGGTGTGAATCCTTTCTCCTTGTATTGGAAATACCAACATTCCCAGAAAATAGACAATGAACGCGAAAACCCGACGATGGGTCCAACCCAACGAAGTAATAGCAAACTCATCATGGTAAAGGCGGTAGGATTTGCTGTGCCCATAACGTTCGTAAAGGAAGTCCAATGGTATGTAAGACTTCTTTAGGCACACTAACTCATCATTCTTTCTAAAACCCATCATTTTCCGAAACCCTCGAGAAGTGAGATTATCAGGTACCAATAGACCAAGGCTATCCCAAGGAAATCCAGCAAAGCCCCCTATTTCCTCTAGAAGGGGATTCATTTCTATGTCCCCGAAATGGAAAACAACCCTCTTTTCATCCTAGAACATAGTAGCGGCCTCGATCAGTACATTGTTCAGTTGAATGTCTAGAAAAGAAGGTAGATTCCCAAGAAATCTTTTCCTGTTGTTTTTGTCACTTGGTGCAAGATTTTCCCACCAATCCAGTAGCAAAGGTGGGATAATCCGAACCATGCCGAACCTGGGGACCTCGTGCCTCATTTCTGCAAAACAGATAAAGTTAGCCCTTGCCCCCTCCAGATTCAGCTATTTTCACGCTAATGATCAACATATTGACATGTTTTTCTCCAAATGATGCACAGATCGTGATTATTTCCATTGGAATTTTGGAGATCCCGGCAGACTTTGGACAAGGTTTGTCTTATTGAGTTATTGCGCGGACAACGTTCTAACTCGTACTAGGTTTAAACATGATGCATGCATAATGGATTTTAGGTTGGGGTTTCTAGAAGAGTCTAGACTGGTACTCTCAAGCGGACAACTTGAGAGGGAAAGGCACGGAACCGTCGATTGTACCGCTGATCGACTAGTTTTACTGCAAATAAGCCTTTCCAAATTTAGAGGGTGATTTTAGGAAGAGCGCGGACACTCATCAAGTGCCGCTATGGTATTGATATGCACGAGTGGAATATGATGTTGAGCATGCAGTTATGCAAAGGCAAAATAACATGTTGTCAAGTATTTTCGCGTTGAAAGCAGTAAATGCAGTATTGAATGGAACGTAAAGACATAAAGAAAGGATAACAAGGAAGAAGTTAGTTCACGTAATGAGAGAATAAAGCAAATAAATGGATAAGGATTGGGGAAAGGCACGATATAGCAAAATTAAAAGTTTGGAGCAAGTTAACATGATTAGGAAATAAGGGGAAACACGCGTTGTAATCAAATTAAACGAAGAGTTGCATGTGAGTTCATATAAGAGGGAAATAGGGAAGAGGATGTGCATGTAGCAATAAAAGAATAAAATAGGAGCGGGATATTCAAGTAACAGTAAAAAATAACAAAAACACGCTTAACGAGAGAGACTAATTCATGTAGATCAGGTTCGTAATGGTAAGAGCCTAAAAATCCCCAGCAGAGTCGCCATGCTGTCGCGCCCCTTTTTCTCGCGAAATCGGGTTTCGACATGTGACAACTCTTTTAAGGAAGGATTTTAAAAGAGAGTGTCGCCAACTAACGGATTAAGGTGCGTTAGGGCACCTATTTGCAGATAACTCTATTTAACCAGTTTGCATCACCAAAGATCGGGTAAGGGCTCGAAATTACCTCGAAGAAAAGGTGTTAGGCACTCTTCGAGGTCAAAAACTGTGGGTCCCGACCGAAATCAATTATATGAATTATTCTATGTGATCAAAGATAAGAAAAAATAGGAATTAGGGAAGTTCATTATTAAACACAAATACTTGACTAAAAGACAAGGTGGGGGGGGGGGGGGTCCTAAAATTTTTAGCCTAAAGGATCACCCCGTGCAACATAAATAATACTTCGTAATTCCCTCAAGATGGGGTGTTACTTATATTATTTAGCGGGCACAGACTATCATCTCATGCTACCCGATTACTATCTTTAAGTTGTTACCTAAAGCACACTAGTTGATTCTAAACCGTACCCTATGCGTGCACTACCCGTCCCATGCCTATGGTCCAGGAGGCTTTGGAGCTCTATTTAGGTAGTTCTAGACCTTAACTTAGGTTGCTCAAAAAGGGAAAAATACTAAGCGACAAACAAATTATTAGGACTTTCATTTACAAGCAGATAAGGGCCCAAGTTGGCCTCCGCAGTTAGAAAACAATTGCACGCAAGTCAGATTAACAAGGACAGTTGCTGATTTTAGACTAATTAAAGTTATTGAATCCTATAAGCATGGTTTCTATGCGATTCTAGATTTTAATGGGCAGGGAATTTCATATATAGAAGCCAATTCCTTAATACGATTTCTAATAGACTACGCAACTGCCTATTGATTATACATTGTAGGTGATTAAGCCTATAGACATGATATCTAGGTGATTTATACAATAGTAGACAATGGCAGGTCAGAGATCCAGAATAATTTGTTGAATCCTATAGGCATGTTTTCTAGTGAGAATAATAGCGCAATGTTTGGAAACTCGTGAACAAACGGGCAGAAATGATAATTTGGTTGATTCAAACCTATAGGCATGCTCTCTACAATTTATTTCGATTTTAGATCCAATAGACATGATTTCTATAATTTGCAAACAGAACTGTATGCGAAAGAGGTTTTGCACACACATTGAATATACAATTCCCTATAGGCATGGTTTCTAACACAATTAAACCAATTATTGAACCTACAGGCAGGATTGCTAACATATAATGGCTGAACATAATAGGATACTTATAAACATTCTTTCTAACACACAACAATTGAACATGCAATAACATACTGTTGATCCTATAGGCAGGATTTCTACCCAATTTGTTGCAAGTATAAAAAAATCCCTTTCCCAATTTTACTAATATCCCAAAATATTATTACAATAATTATTACAGACCCAAAATTGAATGTAGTGAATTACAGAATAAGTATAACTATAGGGAGCCTACAGTAGGCACAAATACACCTGGACAAGCCAGGCCTTCAAATCACAATAGCTCCAGAAGCCCATGTTCATAGATACAACATGACCAGTGGTGAGTGATTTTCCCATGTTCAAGGATAAGCATACAGAACCCAAATCTCTAGTGTGTCAGAGTTCCCAAGGGCTTCAAGAACCCAGGGTAGTGCTCACACTAGAGAAAACTAATCAGAAACAGTTCAAGGGAGACTAGAGACCAAATCGCAGTGTGTCAGAGTTCACAAGGGTCTCACATGGACCCTAAGAAGTGCTCACACTAGGGAGGTCAAGGACAGAACCTAAATAACCTTGGCTTTTAGCCGACAAAGAATGAGGATACAGAATAACATAGGTAGCAAATGAGAGAGAGTGGGCAATGGTTAAGGGATAGAAATTGAAAAGATGTACTTAGTTTTAGGAAGCAGACATAGCAAAGTTTAAAACACAGAACGGTTGATCAAATGGTCAACAAGACTTAGAAACATGTTTATCATTTAGCAAAACAATACATAGGCAGAATCATATTGAAAGAGTTAGGGAGAAACAAATTTGTAGGATTTACAAAGATTGTCGTGCACAGGTGCATAATACCAGACATGTTAAAACCTAAAAAGGTCCAATTTATGCTAAGTAGACATCCCACTATCAAAATTAAGCCATGTTAACTCATATCAGTAAACAAAACAGCATTTAGACATGGTAGGGAAACACAAATTTGATAACTACCCTAGAGTCAAGTAATCACTGAAGGAATATGGAATCAAGTGAGCCAAAGACATGCTGAGAGACATATTAGCAGTGAAGCAAGTCACAAATTGTTACAAATGTGAAGCAATCATTGTAGGAACTCAAAGTAAAGTAGGAAAACAGACTCAGGTTAATTAGTAATATAGACATTCAGGTATTGACCAGTAGACTAATATGAACATAAAAGATTCAATGCAAGTGCAAAATTAACAAAGTTGCATACAGGAGCATTCCAGAATGCATTAACTAAACAAACATAAGAGGGTGCAAATCATTCAAGTTAGACGTGAACAATCTCAGAACTAGCAGCATTGGGTGAAATTAAAATACTAAAGAGATTTAAAACGAGTGTGAAGCTAACAGAGTTGCACACAAAAGTAACCCAGAAACACATTAAGCCATGAATTTCAGAGATTTTAGAACGTATGCAAATCATAGATACATAGGAACGAAATTACGAAGTCCAGTAACTGACTAGTTAAGCGATGAACAAGAAAAATAAAAGTCCACAGTATTCTAAATATCAACAAGAGTAAGAACCCAGAATTTTGGTGGCCTTGGCTTTCAGCCAGCCAAGAACCAATGTATAGAACAAGATAATGAACGAACCATAGAACAAAGCTTCAAATTTTAGTGAGATTATCGCGATTCAGGTATGTTCTAAAGGGAAATGAGGAGAGGTTTATATAGTAGCAGAGATTGAACGAGTAAACAGGGAACTGTAAAATCAAACAAAAATAAGGAAGCAATAACATACAGAATCAATAAAGAATCAGATTTTGGAAAAATAAGTAAACCCTAGTTTTTTAGGAAAAATAGATATCAACAGAATATACACAAAATCGGTAGCATAGGATGAATATGGACAAAAATAATACTTGAAATCAGAGAATAGAACCAATTTTGGTCTGATCTAAAGAGATCTGAAAACCCTAATTTAGGGTAAGTAAGCATCAACAAGAGATACCGAAAATAATTTCACTTACAAAGAGCAAATGATGAACATAGACGGAATAAACAGAAAAGTCAAGGATTTGAACAACCTTTGGTTCGATTCTTACAAGATCTGCTTGCCATGTTTAGGCAAGCAGTATAGAGAAGGACCCAGTACCAGGGAGAGGTCATATATGGCAAGAATCGGCCATGGAATCCCATGTTAGGTGGGATTTAGGAGAAGATTCAGGAGGCGGCGCCAGGGTTCTTCAGAGAGAGTTTAAGGGCGGCGGGGCTGGGATAATAATCCATAGGGTTAGAGGATTTAGGATTTAAAAGGGTGGGTTCGATATGGGCCGTTGATCTCAGAGATCAACGGCCACGATTTCAAAAGGGGGTTGGGTCAGGTTTGGGGATTGGGATTTGAGGGGTTGGGCCAGAGACTTGGGGTTTTTTTGGTCCAAAATTGGTTTTAAAACTAGGCTATTATTTAAATACACGAAAATAATTTATAAAAATACTTGGTAAATAAGTGAAAATTTTATTTACGCGCTAAAATGATTACATATACTGATTTAGTATTACAAAAATATAAAATGCTATTTTGACACAAATATCATAAATAAAGAGCATTTATGTGTGAATGCAGGCTATTAACGCAAAAATTGGGCGAATGGCTTAAAATATAAATAAAATTATACAAAATGAAGTAATAAATATTTGAACTATATATTATAGGTGCAAATAATAATTTAACATGATCAAGTCATCATAAAATAATTTGAAGGAATAATTAATAATTATTCCAGTAATTTAAATGCAGAAAAATCAATTTAAAGCTCTAAAAATTATGAAAAAATTATAGAAAATGCTTGTATGGGTTTATAAACCAAAATGATGGTGCAAATATACTATTTTGAAAGTATATATACAATTGGAAAATATGAGGGAAAAATTGGGTATCAACAGCTATAATACACCCCGACCAATAAAACAAGCTTTAAAGTTTAGAACCCATTAGGCAAACACCTAAGTGAAGGTCATAGGCCTAGGCCTTTTATATCATTTGAAAAACAACCAAAAATAGTTTCCTAGTTTCATTCTTTAAATCACAATCGTAGTTTAATTTAGATTTCTAAACAAACCATATATTGTGGAAGTGCAAATTTAGATATACAAACTCACGGGCTAAGATATATACTACTAACACCCATTCATATAGCTCCCTGCGGAACTCGACCCCGACTCTTGCTGGGTATTACTATTGCATCGACCATTTTCATATCCTCAAATAGTGGAGTGAAATTGGACGAGATCAGTTGTCCCATCCACATTACATCAAATTATCAAATTTTCCTCACAGTGGGGAGTTCGTCAAATCCATAGAGATCAGCAAGTTTTAAGAAGTATCAACTCAATGGTGATTGGAGGCACGACAACCGATGATGCAGACGCGAAATAGCAGCTACAGAATTTGGTTGAGGACGTTGATACAAAGCCCTCGACTGAAGACACATTGGGACAAACTAATATTGATTTAATACCCGATGTTATTCAAGAGCCAGAAGAAAATGAAAATATTGAGACAATTACTGAAGAGCTCGAAGCTGTAGTGCTATTTGTACACTGGCCAGATAGAAAAGATTACATCGGAGCAAGTTTAAGCCCAAAAATAAAAGGTAAGTTAATTGAATTTTTACGAGCTAACGCGGATTGTTTTTCTTGGTCGCACTCAGATATGAGAGGTATAACACCGGAGGAAATGACCTACAAACTGAATGAGGATCCATTATACCCACCCGTCAAGCGGAAGAAGAGGAAACAAGGATCCTTCAAAAATCAAGTAGTCCATGATGAGGTACAAAAGCTTTTAAAAATTTGGTCAATACGAGAGGTAAAGTACCTTAACTGGTTAGCTAATACCGTGGTAGTTCCCAAAAAGAATGGAAAATGGCGAGTTTGTGTAGATTATATTGATTTAAATAAGGATTGTCTCAAAGATTCATTTAGTTTACCGCATATAGATCAACTAATTGATTCTATCGTAGGACATGAGCTTTTCAATTTTTTAGATGCATATTCAAGATATAACCAAATAAAAACTTGACCCTCTAGATGAAGAAAAAACTTCGTTTATCACAGACAGGGGGACTTATTGTTATAAAGTATTGCCATTTGGCTTGAAAAATGCTGGAGCCACATATCAAAGATTGGCGACTAAGACGATTCAAGAACATCTAAGAAAAACTATGGAAGCTTACATAGACGATATGTTAGTCAAGTTAGCACAGGAGGGAGATCATTTTCAACACTTGTCAGACACTTCTGAGATTCTCCGCAAGTATAATATGAGGCTAAATCCGGAAATATGTGCTCTTGGCGTGGCTTCATTGGGTCTTTTTTACTTCTATTAGGGGTATTGAAGTGAATCATTCGCATATCAAAGATACCGAGGAAATACCAGATATACTCACGAGCGAAAAAAAAGTACAGAGATTAACATGCAGGATAGCAACCCTGGGTAGGTTTATATCAAAGTCGTCAGAAAAATGTTTTAAATTATTTTTAGTATCTAAGAAGTAGAATCAGTTTGAATGGACTGATGAGTGCCAACAAGCTCTCAAGGACTTAAAGTCGTATCTATCAAATCCACCTTTGCTAGATAAACCAAAAGACGGTGAAAGGTTGCTCATTTACCTCGTTGTGTCAGAAGCGGCGGTAAGTGCGGTGTTGGTACGAGCGGATAAAGGTAAAAAAATTTCCAATTTATTATATTAGTAAATCTTTATTATATTTTGAGACAATATATCCAAACTTGGAAAAGCTTGCTTTAGCATTAATTATGGCATCTAGGAAGTAAGACCTTATTTTCAATGTCATCCTATTTCTAAAATAACCAGTTTCCCCCTGAGGAAAATACTGCATAAACATGAATTATTAGGTAGATTAGCTAAATGTGAAGTAGAACTCAGTGAGTATGATATCACATGTCAACCCAGAACTGCAATAAAATCATAGGTTTAGCAGATTTTGTAGCAGATTTTAGCACAAATTTAGTTCCCGAAGCAGAAAAGGAACTACAGGCATTTACCAGAGCTAAAATGGAGACTTGGACCCTATTTACCGATGGTTCTTCAAACGTTAAAGGAGCAGGTTTAGGAATTGTTCTGACTCCACCTTCAGGGGAAGTCATAAGACAAGCAATAAAATGTTATCCAATCATTAACAATGAGGCATCGTACAAAGCTGTGAATTCAGTCTTGGAATTGGCACGAGAACATGGTATAGAACAGATTGTGATCAAAAGTGACTCGCAGTTTGTGGTTAACCAGATGCAGGGGACTTATATGGCAAGAGAAACGCAAATGCGGCAATACCTGGAAAAGGTACGAGAATTGCTTAGGCAATTCCAGACAAGGAAGGCCGTGCAGATACCTAGGGAAGAGAATGCATAAGCAGATGCGTTGGTGAATCTCATGTCTGTCGAGGATGTAACAAATGCAGAAAACACTATTGTGATGCATTTGTTTCATTCGGCACTCGACCAAGACAAGAGTGAGGTAAATTTTAATAATCTAACATGGGATTGAAGAAACAAATTTGTGAAATTTTTGCAGTATGGTATCTTGCCTGAGGACAAGAAGAAGTCACAATTGTTTCGCCAAAAAGCTGCTTGGTATTGCTTAATTCGTGGAAATTTATATCGAAAGGTGTTTGGTGGACCATTAGCATGGTGCCTCAGTCCTTCACAAATGGAATATGTGATGAGAGAAGTACACGAGGGGCATTGTGGAAATCACGCTAGGGGTAGATCGTTGGCAAAGACATTGATAAGAGTAAGATATTATTGGCGAAAAATGGAAGAAGAATGTCACTTCCTGAACCTGGGTGACGAGTCCGGCACCCGGTGCCTCACTTAACCAAGCGTACCAGCTTACGACTGAGCGACTCTGAACATACAATGTCATACTTTGGCCATAGGGCCACATTGTAAGACATTTCGCGAAACAAAATATAAAACTAAATGAAAACTAGCTCTGACTGAACATAAATATAAAGCTGGGCCAACAAGGCCGCCATAACTACTACAGCTGACAAACCAACAATAATATACATACAAGGTCTACAAGCCCAATATACTACACTAACTGATAGGATATGTCTACAAGCTTCAACTGATGGATGTACTGTGGTCAGAACAGGGCCCCGACCTACCCACAATATATATACATAAAACACAATATGTACTCAAACCATAGTAGGCTCGGTATATAACGTAAAGTACTATCTAATCAGAGGTTGCCCAATAGGGACCTGCCACCGATTATAGCTCGATGGTGATGAAATATATATATATATATATATATATATATATATATATATATATATATATATATATAGACCCTCTGCTCTCTTGACTGGAAGAAGACAATACTTAACTGGATATATAGTCTCGACAAGGGAGAATACTGCAACTTATGAGACTAGGATGATGTACGTAAACTTCTCTTTAATATATATATATATATATATATAGACCCTCTGCTCTCTTGACTAGAAGAATACAATACTTAACTGGATGTATAGTCCCGACAAGGGAGAATACTGCAACTTATGAGACTAGGATAATGTACGTAAACTTCTCTTTATGTCTCGTCATCAAATGCATGTAGTTACTGGATCATGCCAAAATGAAGGAAAGGTTTAGCCTTAACATACTTTATCACAATATTTCCAATAACTTCGTTGAACTCGTCTCTTCTCTTTGCATCTTAATTTATAACAATAATACTATCATTAAGTTACGAAAGGTACAACTATCGCCTAGTGAACGATAGGCTTATTTTGTATTAAAACGGGTAGCTTCCTCCAAATTCAAGATAACACAAACAACACAAGAACACAACAATAAAAACATACATACATTGTTTTCCAACCCGATATACATCACAAAATACTACAAAATAGCTCAATACACCCCAATCTCTTCATACACAAAACGACCACCAAAGTAGTGTCAAATAACCCGAAAATATTACGACAAACGACCAGTCCACCACCCTGCATTTATATTGTGTTTCTCCACACCCTTTCTCATCCAAAACTCCCTACAACAGTAGCAAAACACGCAATCCAGCAGCAAAACAAAACCACCCACAAAATAGTCCACTACAAGTTGAATTACTTGAACTCACGGCTTCTGATCACCGTCTCGTGAGGTCTTACTATTATAGAATGACTTTCCATACATTTCCAGAAGAAAAAATGGATGAAAGAGAGCGGTAAACGCAACTTCTTTTTTTGAATATCTTAGCTCCTATATTGGTTTTTCAAACCCTAGGTTTTCCTCCAATTTGAACTTGAAAAGAAGAGAAAATCATTTAGCGTTTGTGTACAATTTTTGGGAGGATTTTTGCGGGGCTTATCTCTAGTTATTTTGCTATATAATGAGAGTAATATTTGCAGGAGATAAGCCCTTAAAAGGTCTCTTTTGACGACCCGAAATAGCCCCTTTTTAGAAATATTTAATCCTCTCATTTAAGCAAGTAGGTGACACACCTACTTGTCACCTAGCACTCAGCGCGGTCTCACAAAAATGCATATATCTCCCTACTGGAATGTAATATTGACAACTGTTTTAATGGGTTAGAAAGTAGACACATAGATATTCAATTTGATTGGTTGATCACCCAGTAACTCTAAGTACATTAGGAAAAAATCGCAGTGTCATGTGACCCAAATTTCAGTAAATCTTATGAACGTAACTTGTGATGACTTTCATCGACTTCTTCAAAACATAACACACGACTATCATACGACTAACATAACTCATAACATAACCTCGTAATCTTCTTAAGCACCCTAGTCTCACCCCAAAAGTACATGTTATAATATTCTCAACTTGTTGACTTTCGATGAAACATAATTTTCTTCAATTCCTTTAGCTTCTGAACCTTCCAACCCTCTTTGTACCTGTTGTTCATGATCTTCAATATTTGTAACATCCTAAGTAACATGATTAACTTACTTTATATACTTTCAATGATTATCTCATTTTTGGTCCTACATTAGTTTGCTTACGATGCACTTTTACGTATGAAATTGTGGGGTGTTACATCATTCCCCCCCATAGGAACATTAGTCCTCGAGTGTTTACTCTTAGGGACTTGGGAAAATTTTGCCAATGTCTCCTCCGAACACTAGAATAAAACCAGCTTGCACGTAGCCAAAAAACATACAATATATGCCACACATGGCCAATGCCTATAAATAGGAACACTTGCCCTCACACGACCATCAATCATAAATACTGAAAGTCAAAAATAAGAGCTTACCTGATGACCTACTTGCCTTAATAGAGCTGTGCTGATGTATCCCATCTTGATCCATATATTCAGTTTGATATAGGTGGGGATATTTAGACTTCATTTCTTCCTCCGCTTCCCACGTCATCTCTCCCATGTTCTTGCTTCTCCATAAAACTTTCACGGAGGCTACCTCATTATTTCGTAGCTTGCGGATTTGTCAGTCTAGGATGGCAACTGGAACTTCCTCATACGATAAGTTCTCCATGATCTGTACATCATCGGTGTGCACCACTCGGGTAAGATGCCCAATGCACTTCCGTAGCATAGATACGTGAAAAACCAGATGGACTGACTCCAATTCTGAGGGAAAATCTAACTCATATGTTGCACAACCCACACTCCGAATAATCCTATAAGGCCCAATATACCATGGTCCAAGCTTTCCTTTCTTGCCAAACCCATCACATCCTTTATAGGTGACACCTTTAAGAACACCCAGTCATCAACCCTGAACAATAAGTCTTGTCGTCGCACGTCAGAATATGACTTATGACGACTTTGAGTTGTTAATAGTCGCTCTTGGATAAGCTTTACATTCTCTAGGGCTTGTTGAACCAAGTCTGGCCCATGTAACCTAGATTATCTAACATCGAACCACCCTACAGAAGATATGCACTTACGCCCACACAAAGCCTCATACGGTGCATCTGGATACTGGAGTGATAACTGTTATTATATCCAAACTCGATAAGAGGTAGATGTTCATCCCAACTTCTTTTAAAATCAAACACATATGCTCGTAACATTTCCTCGAGCATCTGAAATGTGCGATCGGCTTGTCCATCAGTCTGTGGATGAAAAGCTATGCTGAGATTCACCTGAGTCCCCAGACCTCTTTGAAATGACCTCCAAAAATGTGCCGTAAACTTGGCCCCACAGTCAGATATAATAGATACTGGTACTCCATGTAGTCACACCATCTCCTTAATATATAACTTCACATAATCTTCAGCAGTATATGTAGATCTAGCTGGTAGGAAATGGGCTGATTTCGTGAGCCTATCCGCTATCACCCATATAGAATCGAAATTACGATGAGAACGATGCAAATCCATGACAAAGTCCATGTTTATCGCCTCCCATTTCCATGTTGGGATCTCTATAGTCTGCATTAGCCCTCCGGGCTTCTGGTGCTCTATCTTCACCTGCTGGCAACTAGGACACTAGGTAACAAACTCAGCAATGTTCTTCATATCGTTCCAGCAGTACACATCTTTAATGTTATGATACATCTTCGTAGACCAAGGATGAATGGAGTACCAGGAATAATGTGCTTGTGACATAATCCTCTCTTGTAGCCCTTCTACATCTAGAACACACAAAAGACTTTCTTCTGCTGCGTAACTCGCTCTCTCAACTCGACCAACTCTGAGTCCTCGTACTTGCCTTTCCTTGACCTCAGCTATGAGAGATGATTTTGTAGTGTTTGGAGTATAACTCCACCATCGTCAGTTATACTGAACGAACCCCCAAACAAACCTACTGATGATTCTCTCTAGCTAATTCTCTTTTCTCAGCCTCTACATGAGCTAAGCTACTTATAGATCGGCGACTTAAGGCATCTGCTACAACATTAGCTTCCCCTGGAAGGTAGAGAATGTTAACGTCGTAATCTTTCAATAACTCTAGTTAACATCTCTATCACAAATTTAACTCTTTTTTCTTGAAGATATATTACAGGCTTTTATGATCTGTAAATACATCCACATGAACACCATATAAATAATCTCGCCATATTTTAAGTGCATAGACAACCGCAGCTAACTCGAGGTCGTGGGTCGGATAATTCCTCTCATGCTTCCTCAACTGCCTTGAAGCATACGTAATTACCTTCCCATGTTGCATCAGGACACATCCAAACCTGACACCTGAGGCATCACAATATACGGCATAACCCTCTAGACCACCTGGAATGTTAGAACTGGCACTGAGGTCAACCTATTCTTATGCTCTTGGAAACTCCGCTCGCAAGCCTCTGTCTCTTGAAACTTAGCTTCTTTCTGAGTTAGCTTTGTCAATGGTGCCGAAAGGGGAGAAACCTCTACGAACCTCCGGTGGTGTCCTGCTAAGCCTAGAAAGCTACGAACCTCTATCGGAGTGGTAGGTTTTGGTTAGGATTTCATGGCCTCAATCTTTTCAGTGTCTACCATTATACCTTTATCGGATACAATATGCCCCAAGAATGCTACAGACTTCAACTAGAACTCGCATTTAGAAAACTTAGCATACAACTTACGATCACGGAGGGTTCGGAGTACCGCTCACAGGTGGTCTGTAAGCCCCTCCTCTGCACGTGAACAAAAAAGAATATCATTAATAAATACTATCACGAGCATATCTAAAAATGGCCAGAATACGCTATTCATATCAAGTTCATAAATACGACGGGTGCATTCGTCAACCTGAAGGACATGACAAAGAACTCAAAGTGGCCATATCGGGTCCTAAAGGCTGTCTTTGGAATAACTTTCTCCTGAACTCTGACCTGGTGGTACGCCAACCTCAAATCTATCTTTGAAAAGCATCTAGCCTCCTACAACTGATCAAACAAGTCATCGATCCTTGGGAGTGGATACTTATTCTTAATAGTTACCTTGTTCAGCTACCTATAATCGATACACATCCTCAGCGAGCCGTGTTACTTCCGCACAAATAGTACCGGTGTACCCCAAGGTGAGGTACTAGGCCTGATGAAACCTTTCCTCAGCAAATCCTTTAACTGCTCCTTCAACTCCTTCAGCTTATTTTGAAACACATCTGCATACTATCTGACTACTAGAATAGACTGAAGTGTAGGTATCTCAGCATCTGCACCTCTAAATCGCATAATATGATAAATGCACCCTTCTGTGATCATTTTCATAACCTTTAGTTAGGAAATAAACCTACCTTTGGGTTTCACTGCATCACCTACCCATTCAAGGTCTGGATCACCTGGAGAATGAAATCTGGCTGTCATTGCTTGGAAATCCACTGTGGCATAGCAAGCTGCCAACCACTCCAGCCTATGATAGCATCATAATCCATCATCTCTCGCTCAACTAAATCGGATAAGGTCTGACGACTACATACTCTCACCGTACAACCTCAATAAACCCGTTTAGCAATAATCGATTCTCCAATCGGTGTAGATACCGCAAAAGGATCACATAGTATTTCAGGTACTATACCAAACATGCCCACGACAAACGGGGTAATATACGATAAAGTAGATCCTAGTTTTATCAAGGCAAAAGCATCATGAGAGTAACTGGTCAATATACATGTCACAATGTCTGGTGAAGACTCCTGGTCTTGCTAACCCGCTAAAGCATAGATATGGTTCTAATTACCGCTTGAACCGGAACCTCGACCTCAGCCTCAGCCTCTACCAGCTGAAGACTGAGACTCGCACCCTGAAGGATGCTCGGACATAGATGATCCTACTACTGAACTCGTTTGTTGTGCCATACCCCCAGAATCTCTATTTGGGCAATCTTGCATCATATGCCCCGGACGCCCACATGTATAACAAGCGTCGAAACCTGCTCGACATTGGCCCAAGTGTCCTCTACCATAGATGTTACACCACAGCAGAAACGACCATGTCTGCCCTGAACCTCCCTGTCACTACAAACCCGACGCCCGTGAGCTCTCACATGGTCTTGATTGAGCATAGCCGTCATACCTGTAACCCTGTAACTGAGGCGGTGGAGGCCTATGTGGCCGTCCAAAGTACTGGGGCCTATAACTTCCCTGAGACTGCTCTGGAGACTTGGCAAATCTCATCCTCTTACAATGCCCTTTCTCACTCCTCTCTATACTCTGCTGTCGATGCCTGCCTCTTTCTATATTCTGGGATTATGCCTGAATCTGAGAGATATCCATACTATTCTTCAATGCAGCGGTGGCATATGCCTCGGTCAAATCTAGAGCCAACCCTGCTATAAACCTGTGGATCCTGTCTTGCATAGTAGCAACTATGGATAAAGCATATCTGGCCAATGAATCAAAACAGAGACTATACCCTCGAACGCTCATATTGCCCTGCTTGAGGGCTAGAAGCTCATTGACTTGAGCCTGTCGGATCTCCCGCGGTAAGTACTGGTCAAGAAAGGCATCTGAAAAATTCTCCCAAACACGTGAAGGTGCATCACGTCCCTTAGACCTCTCCAATCCCTCGTACCAAAGGACGACTATATCTCGGAGTCAAAAAGCTACCAGCTCAATTGCCTCTTTCTCCATGGCATGCATAATTCGAAAGATCCTGTGAAGTTGATCTATGAAATCCTGCAGGTCCTCCCTCCGATCTGTCCCCGTGAACTCTGGGGGGACTCAAAGCAATAAACTCTCGGACCCTTGAACTCCCAGACCCCTTAGAAGATCCCGCACTAGCTGATGCCCTAGCCTGTTGTTGGGTAGCTACAAAATGTGCCAACAAATGCACTGCACTGCTCAAGTCTTGATCTGAAGGAATTGGAGGGGGAACTGGATCTACGGTATCTCTAGGATTCTTTTTAGGTGGTAGAGGAGCCGGTAATGGCTGAGTAGGGGTCTCACCCTGGGCCTCAGACTAGGCCATATCTACTAGGGGTACCTTGCTGTTCCCCTCACCCGCTGCTGTATCTCTCTTCTGACTAGCTGTAGTCTTCCTAGTCACCGTCATCTCTTTATGCAAACACCAACACCCAATTTTAACTCAAATTTCCTATACCTCAGTTCTACAACACGATTTAGGTTTGAAAGAAAGGTAACCAACTCTTAAATGCCTTGTAGTTCCCTACTATATATGTGGTGCACAACACATCTATAAACAAGACCCTACTAGACACAGCTTGTAGACTCCCTACGATAGAACTACTTTGATAGCAAGTTTTTCAAGCCCCGAACCTGGTGGGCGAGACCGGCACCCAGTACCTCACTTAACCTAGCATACCCACTTGCAACTGAGGGACTCTGAACATACAATGTCACACTTAGGCCATAGGGTCACATTGCAAGACAATTTGAGAAACAAAATACAAAACTGAACGGAAACTAGCTCTAACTTAACATCAATATAAAGCTGGGCCGACAAGGCCGACTTAACTACTACAGCTGACAAACCAACAAAAATATACATACAAGGCTTACAAGCCCAACATACTGCACTAATTAATAGGGTATGTCACAAGCCTCTACCGATGGATGTACTATGGTCGGAACAAGGCCCCGACCTAACCATAATATATATACAATATGTACTCAAAACCCTAGACCCGGCAACTCCGAAGGACGTGGAGCATACCGATCAAGCTGATCAAAAATAGCTCCTACGGAGGAGGTATACCAGTCTGTCTATCTGAACCTGCATATATGAAATGCAGTGTCCCCAGGAATGGGACGTCAGTACGAAAGAATGTACCGAGTATGTAAAGCAATAGAATAACTAAAAGCTAAAACTAAACTGATAATATAATAACTGAAAGTAATTGGGAGTCAAATATGGTCTGGAGATATACTTACCTGCTAATACTGACTTAACTCTATCAATATAGTAAGTAAAATAGTTGTCCGGCCCTATAAGGCTCGGAACGTGTAACTGTTCGGCCGTAGTAGGCTCGCTCATAGGCGCTCGACCATACTAGGATCAGTATCTCGGCCATTTTGGGCTCGCTCATAGGTGCTCAACCATAGTAGGCTCGTGATATATATATATATATATATATATATATATATATATATATATATATATATATATATATAACCTCTGAATAGAAGAAGAGGACAACACTTAGCTGGNAGTTTTGTTTGTTTTAGTTTGTATAATTATAATTAATATGGCCTTTTCTTTGAAAAAAATGTTTGGTGGTAAGGGAAAATCTAAAATTGGTGAATCTAGTCGCCAAGCTACTACCCTTCCCCCGGCTCCCCGACCCAGACCTGTTACCCGTCCCCCTCCACCTATTATTCTTGATAGTGATAACCCTTGTTTTCAATTTTTCGATAGTGAATTTTGCCATGATGTTGCACCAGGTCAACAATTAAATGAAGAAGTTATGAATATTTTTTATCCTAATGAAAGTATCTTTGAAAATGATGAGGAAAATGATGATGTAGATGAAACGCAACTGGATTTAGATGATACACCTACTAGTCCTGCTAATAACCCAACTGATGTCCCGCCCGACCCACCTGTAGAAACCCCTACTTTTAATAGACAACCTTCTAAACGCCCCGAAACATCATTTGTTTGGAACCTTTTTACTCAATTAAGAGAACAAAATAAGGCTAAGTGTAAAACTTGTGGGGGTTTGCTGGCGCATAAATTTACTGGAGACCGTAGCGGTACGGGTAGTTTGACTAGACACATAAAGACACACCCTAGAGATAAAGCTAGATTTTTACAAATGAAAGCGCAGCTAGAGGGGACAAGTGTAGATACTACGGTTAACCCTAATACAAGTTCAAATCTAGTTCAACCAGGAATTAACAATGTGACCGGTGGCAATTTATATTACGATCCAAATAAAGATCGTGAAGAATTAGCAAAAATGGTTACTGTTATGTGCTTACCCTATAGTTTTCCTTCTAACTCTCACTTTGTGCATTATATTAGAAGAGTTTTTAATCCTACTTATAAAGGTTGGCCTCGCGCAACCGTAAAGAGCGATATTTATAAATATAAACATGAATATGAACAATATTTGCGGTATTTATTTACTCATATAGATTGTCGGATTGCTATTACTTCTGATATTGGTAGAAGTGGTAATGACTGTGATTATCTTACTGTAACTACTCATTGGATTGATGAAGAATGGAAAATGCAAAAACTCATTATTGCTTATAGAATAATTAATCTAATACATATAAGCTATATATAAGGCACTATATATTTAATTTTTCGAAATGGTGGGCCCCACTGACTGTTGCCAACGGTAATATTGCACAAATAGCCTATTTTTTTTAATTTTTTTAACACTTTTTCAATTTACAAAACTAATCTTCTCTAAAACTATAAATACCCCCCCTCTTCTTCATTTCTTCACTCAATACTCATTTCTCAATCTCAATTTCTCTCATTCTCTCATTCTCCAATTTTCAAGACTTCAAGTCTCAATCTCAAATTCTCAATTCTCAATTCTCAAGTTAAATCATGCCTCGTACGGAAAGAGTGCGCTCATTTGTTTGGCAACACTTTGAGGTGCTAGAAGAAAATGAAGAAGGTCAGAAATTAAAGTGCAAGAACTGTGGTCAAGTCTTAAATTTCGTTCAGAGTCTGGCACAGGCAGTTAAGGAGGCATATAAAGTATTGTCTTGAGCGTCATCCGGAAATTCGTATTTAAGATTTTTCGACAATTTGTGTTATTTTAAAATTATTAGAAGTATTTATGCTTAATATTTTAGTTTGTTAGATTAATTTGAAGTATTATTAATTTATTATGCATAGTAAAAATTTTAGTTTTTACTTTATTTTTTTTAGTTTAATTTTAACTTTTTTAAAATGTACTAAACTNGATTTTTCGACAATTTGTGTTATTTTAAAATTATTAGAAGTATTTATGCTTAATATTTTAGTTTGTTAGATTAATTTGAAGTATTATTAATTTATTATGCATGAAAATTTAGTTTTTTTTTTTTTTTTGTTAATTTACTTTTTCAATGCAAACGTTAAATTATATATACTATATATATTTATATAGCTATATATAAGCAATTTATATTAGTATATACATATATAGTTTACAAGAAATTGCTTTAGATAAAAAAATTAAAAAAAAATAGCCCGGAATGAAAAAGCCCGTTAGGCCCGTGGGCCCAGCCCATTTAGCCCGGACCATGTGGGCTTAGGACCGTCGTGGGGCGGTTCCACCCATTGGGACCGTGAAGCCCGGGACCGCTAGGCCCAGGACCGCCAAAGACCGGCCCGCCTAAGCCCGGGACCGTTTGGCCCGGCCCGTTTGGCCCGTTTAGGCCCGGGCCCGACCCAGAATACAGCCTTATGACCATGTCTTAATATAGTAACTAAGAGTTATTTACTTAGACAGTTTGAGAAGTTGCATAGAATTTGATTTGATCACAAATCTGCGTATTTTCGTGTGCTTAATAAGTTACGGGTTCGAGCCGTGTAAGCAGCCACTAATGCTTGCATTATGTTAGGTTGTCTACATCATAACCCTTAGAGTGCGATTCTTACTCGGACCCTGCATGAATGCGAGATATTTTGTGCACCGAGCTATCTTTTTTACAAATTTGCGTAGAGTTCGTCAGTTAGCGACCTCTATAGAGACGTACTTAGTCATACTTTGAAATTTATGGGTTCTGCTAAACTTGCCTTCAAAATCGTAGCTCGTCTTAATTACTAGGTTCTAAATTTATACATATTTTTTAAATTTTCTAATACAAATACAAGATGAATTGACACCACCATAGCAAAGGAATGACTTCAACTATTTTCGTGATATATATATATATATATATATATATATATATATATATATATATATATAACCTCTGAATAGAAGAAGAAGACAACACTTAGCTGGATATAAAGTCTCGATAAGGGAGAATACTCTAACTTATGAAACTAGGATAATGTACATAAACTTCTCTTTATGACTCCTTATCAAGTGCATGCAGGTACAAGATCATGCCTAAATGAAGGAAAGGTTTAGCCTTAACATACCTTATCACAATATTTCCGATAACCACATTGAACTCGTCTCTTCTCACCTTAATCTACAAAAACTATAATAATATTATCGTTAAGTTACGAAATGTACAACTATCGCATAACAAATGATAGGCTTATTTTATATTAAAACGTGCAACATCTCCCCTATAATCTTTACTTCGTCCAAATTCAAGATAACACAACCAACACGAGAAAACAACAATAACAACATATATACATTATATTCCAACCTTATATACACCACAAAATACGATAAAACAGCCCAACACACCCCAATCTCTTCATACACAAAACGACCACCGTAGTAGTGTCAAACAACCGGAAAGTGTTAGGACGAACGACCACTCCACCACCCTGCATTTATGTTGTTTTTCTCCGCACCATTTTTCCTCCAAATATCCCTAAAACAGTAGCAAAACACGCAATCCAATAGCAACACTAAACAACCCACAAAACAGTCAGCTACAAGTAGAATAACTCGAACTCATGGCTTCCCATTAGTGTCCCGTGAGTTCTTACAATTATAGAACGACTTTCCATAGATTTCCAACAGAAAAAAAGGATGAAAGAGAGCATTAAAATTACCTTATTTGTTGAATATCTCAGCTCCTATATTGGTTCTTCAAACCCTAGGTTTTCTTCCAACTAGAACTTGAAAAGAAGAGAAAATCAATTAGGGTTTGTGTATAATTTTTGGGAAGATTTTTGCAGGGGCTTATCTCTTGTTATTTTCCTATATAATGAGTGTAATGTTTGAAGGAGATAAGACCTTAAAATGGCTCTTTGGCCGATCCGAAATATCCCCTTTTTGGAAATATTTAATCCTCTCATTTAAGCAAGTAGGTGACACACCTGCTTGTCACCTAGCAGTCTGCGCAATCTCTCAAAAACGCATATATATATCTCTACTTCGATGTCATATTGAAAACGATTTTATGAGTTAGAAAATAAACTCATAGATCTTCAATTTGTTGGTGGATCATGCCGTAACTCTAAGTATATCAGGAGAAAATCGCAGTGTCTTTGACCCAGATTTCAGTAAAACTTATGAACGTAACTTGTGATGACTTTCATTGACTTTTGTTCCACACCTCGCTTGACTTCAAAACATAACAAACGACTATCTTACACTAACTTAACTCATAACATAACCTCCTTATCATGTTAAGAACCCTAGTCTCATCCCAAAAGTACATGTTATAACATTCTCAACTTGTCGACTTTCGACGAAACATTATTTTCTTCAATTCCTTTAGCTTCTGAACCTTCCAGCTCTCTTTGTACTTGTTTCTCATGATCTTCAATATTTGTAACATCCGAGGTAACATGATTAACTTACTTTATATACTTTCAAATATGATCTCATATTTGGTCCTACATTAGTTTGCATACGACACACTTTTACGTACAAAAATATAGTGTGTTACAAAGAAGCAGAAAACTTTGTAGCCAGGTGCAATAAATATCAAAGATATGCCAATAACATGTACCGCCCGGCAGAGGTGTTGCGTTCAGTTATTTCACCATGGACCTTCATGAAATGGGGCATGGAGGGTCGTTGCCTGAAGCTAAAGGAAAGGTACCGTTTTTGTTAGTTTTGACAGATTATTTTTCAAACAGGTGCTGGAAAAAGAAGTCAGGGATTTTATTTGGCAAAACATTATATGTCGATTTAGGGTTCCAAAGGAAATCGTATGTGACAATGCCCCCAGTTCATAGGCACGAAAATTATAAAATTCTTTCAAAGTTGGTAGATTAAACGGATCACGTCCACAGCTTACCACCTTGCGGCCACCGAACAAGCTGAATCAACAAGAAGTTATTATCAATAACCTGAAGAAGAGATTAGAAGAATCAAAAGGCAAATGCCCAGAAGTACTACCGGGGGTATTATGGGCTTATTGAACGACATCAAAAACAACTACGAGTGAGACTCCATTTTCACTTGTATATGGTGCAAAAGCTTTAATTTCGGTAGAGATAGGTGAACCAAGTACGAGGTACACACATGCTACTGAAGAGGCAAATAAATAGGAGATGTTGGTGAATTTGGATTTATTAGAAGAAAGGCGAGAAGCAGCATTAATTCGCATGGCAGCTCAAAAATAAATGATTGAACGATATTACAATAAGAAAGCTAATTTGAGGTACTTCAAGATTGGGGACTTCGTCCTAAGAAAGATGTTCCAATCAACAAAAGGAACCAATGCAGGAAAGTTGAACCCAAATCGGGAAGCCCATATATGGTTCGAGGCATCGCTGGAAAGGGAGCATACGAGTTGGAAACCATGGATGGCAAGGTGCTACCATCGAACTGGAATGCAGTTCATTTGAAGAAGTATTACTTCTGGATGAGGAACGTACCTACGGTCAGGTATCACGCAAGTTCAATTTTGTTTTGTTCTTTTGAATTTTTCTAACCATTTTTAGATGATAGACAAAATGCTGGCATGTATGAAATGATGGTATTGAATACGAAAGACATGCGAAACACTGAGTTATTCCCGATTTAGATTACAACTTTTTTGATGGAAAAAGGGTTATGCAGTCATCATCTAAATAATTATGTCTGAGTC
Organism: Nicotiana attenuata; assembly: GCF_001879085.1. Lineage (NCBI taxonomy): Eukaryota > Viridiplantae > Streptophyta > Magnoliopsida > Solanales > Solanaceae > Nicotiana > Nicotiana attenuata. The sequence continues at coordinate 167,009 of NW_017670609.1, forward strand.
CCATTCGTATTTTCCTTTTCAGTGAATGGACCAAAAGAAAGGAGTGATGCAGTGTTAGAGATTTCATACTTTAAATCTCTAACACTAGGAGTACTATGCATAGAGAAGGAAGCGCAAAAAGAACCAAAGGCATACTTCAGCCACCAATTGCATAGTTTAGCCTGAGTCAAAAACCTTGAAGAAACCTTGAGAAGTTTTTCAAAGGAGTTCAAACTCGCGAAAAGGATACAAGATACTCCATATTCTCACGAGTTTTAGGTTAAGGCCAAAAATTTAGTCACGGAATAATAGACCCGAATTTATATTTGTAAATCTGTTACAATGAAAGTAGTTCTGAATGTGTTGTATGAATAGTTATGAGAATGATGTACGAAATTTATTTGAAAGTTCAAAACATAGAACTTCCTCAAATTATTTCTCTTTTCATGTCTACCTCATGTTTCATATATTTGCACCAATATGAAGATGAGATGTCATCTTCATCAGTGTCGTTAACATAAAAGGGCCCTCTTTTATAAAAACTTGTGTTTATCAAAGTCACGGACTATTAAGGCATTTTTAAATGCAAGAAAAAGCTCAAATATTAAAAGCCAAAGAGGATGATATGTGGCCAAAGCAACCAGAGCATTCATATACACTAACCATGAAAAACAAAGGTGATAACTTGTCATCAAACCCCAAAAAGATAGGGGAAACCAAAACACATGTTCCAAAAAGTTGTTAAGCTAAGGAAAAAAAACATAAGGGATTTCCAAATAAAAGCCAATAAAAGAGTAAAGAAAAAATTAGGGGCATCACCAACGGGAGAAAAAGGATCAACTTGGGGAGAAGAGGCTTGAACATCATCTCCATCACCCTTAAAACATTCGACTTCAGGCGTGGAAAAGGTTTGACTGAGTTTTATCAATTGCTTCTTTAGCCCTAGCAATCTCAGCATTAAGGTCAAAACCCTCCTGGTTGGCATCAATTAAACTCTCAAGGCGAGTGTTCTGAAAAGCCCAGCTAACATCCAACGTTAACTTATCATCGAGGGCTTCAGAATCCTTCTCCCAGTGATCAATCTCAGCTCTCAACTCTTCTTTTTCTGCCTTCGAGGATTCATAAGCTGTCTTCAAAGGGGCAAAAGAACTTTCCAAGAACTGAATTTTGTCTGTAGAGGTACGGAGATCTTCCAGAGCTTGGGCAAGTGCTTGTACCAATTTACCCGCGTAAACCTCTTTTTGATTAAGGAGTTCCTTCAAAATCCTTATCTGTTAAGTGGCCTTGGAAAGTTGTTCAGCAAAAGAGGATTCTGGTCTATCTTTATCCTCCACGACTTGACTGGAAGAAGCTTTTTCAGCTGCTAACTCAGCGGAATCCATTCTCATTTGTTGCTCCAAAGCGTTCTTCTCTTTAGAAAGAACTTCGTTTTCCAAGTTGAAGACTTTCAAATTGTTCTTTCCAATTGTTAGCCTCGGTACGCAATTCAATAATTTGCTGGTCAGTCTGATAAACTCTTTTCATAAGCTCTGGTCCAATCAAATTAATCTACAGAAGAGGTATGAGAATAAGAGTTATGGATGAGGGAAAACATGGAAGGGAATGTAATTAAACTTATACCTTCAGAGAAGAATGAATGATGTAATTCATTAAGGTCAGTAAGCTATGGCTTCCACGGGGCCTAACATTGGCTTCAACCACACATAAGATTGACCAGACTTCCTCAATAATTTCCTGCCTTCAGTGAGATCAATAAAACTCTTTTCATCTCCCTTCTGCTGCTAGAGGCCCAGCTTCTACATGAGACGCAGCAACGGGAACAACAATAGGAGTACCATCAGGTAAAGACACTGGGGGGTTATCAATAGATGGAACTGGAAAGGAAGAAAGAGGTAATTATTCAGAAACAGACCCAAAGCCTTCTTCGCCCTCAAAGCTATGGGTGAGCAACTTACTGGATGGAGGATTAGCAGCATCTTCATAAAAAATCTCTAAAGGAATATTTTTTGGCTCATCAATGAGTCTGGAGGGAATTGAACGTAATGGAGGGTCATGAGAAGCAGAGTATCATCATTAGAAACCACGCGTCTCCTGACATGGGATTTTGTCACCAAAGAACCTTCTTCTACCTCCTCTTCATCCTCAGACCCGCGAGACAGTTTTCCTCTTGGAGGAAGAAGCACTCAAAATCTGTTCCTGAGCAAGACTTACAGAAAGTCTGGTTAATGGAACATATGCGGGACTAATGCCATGAATAGCAAACCCTAAATAAAAGGGGATGATGAAAAATCAATGTACGAACAAGTAAAAGAAAGAGAAGAACTATGAGGGTGAAAAGTACCGTGCGTTTTAACTTTCTGACCAAATTTCTGAGAAAGAAACTTCCAAGATCTTTTGTCCATAGGAGCAGTAGTCAACATCTTTTCTACCCAAGCATGAAAATCGAGTATTTGTTCAAAGACTTCCATGGTTGGTGAGAAAATGGGAATATGGTTACATGAAGGAATTCAAGGAGTACAAAAAAAGAAGAGAAGAAAACTTACGTGCAAAGTTCTTTTTTTCTGGAAAATGCATGTTTTCTTCACCCACTAACCCATTAGTTGGGGTGGCAGCAAAGCGAGTGTACCAGCCACGGCCGCTGTCATCCTCGGGGCTAACTAACACTCTTTTACTTCTAGCCACGAGGGAAAAGACTCCTTCACGAAACAACTTTGGGGAGTAAAGGTGAAGTAAGTGACGAAAGGTAAAAGGGATGAAAACCAAATCCGACAAATAACGAAGGCATGCTACAAACCTCCACACGATGGGACCAATCTGGCTAAGGCACACGCTAAAATAGCGATAAAATTCGGTGATCACTAGATCAATGGGAGGCTTAAACCCTAAACCAAAAGGGTAGGTATAAACATAAGAAAAACCGGCATGGTAAGAGGTGATTCTTTTGTTAGCACCAGGGATCAAACTAAGGAAAGAAGACCGGGAGTGATCAAACTTGTATAAAGTTTAACAGGGTAAAGGAAAGCTATAGAAGTGACTTGCTTCCTCATGGTCTTATGGTCTACTACAAAGGAAAATTCTTGAGGAACAATCTCAACAACTGTAGGTTCACGCAAAGGTTCATTCAAGTCCCTATTTCTAGAAGAAGATCTAAGGGTAAGAGTAGCACTAGATTTAGAAGAAGATGGCTTGGCAGAACTACTTTGATAACAGGAACCACGATTAGATAACGAACCAAGACTACAAAGCCTACCGTCTCTCCTACTTCTAGTAGGAGCAGTAGAAAGAGGAAGTTCGTCAACGATCACAACTTTACGAGGGTATGGTGTTGATGAAGACATGGTTAACAATGGAAATACAGAAGAAAGTTACAGAGATACGAAGAAGGACTAAGTTAATTGGTAAATAAGGAAGAAGGTTTTAAGAAATAAAAAAGAATGAAGTATTTATAAGAACATATGATCGTCTTTAAAATTGGCCATTATGAAGCGTCATAATGGAACCGTCACTTCGTGACCGACGGAGCCGTAGAAAAAACCCTAAAAAGTGTTGAGAAACTGCAGATTCAATCATAAGGAGCCACATGGCATGGGCATTAAATGAATGTGACATACGTCGCATCGATTCTGAAGGAGGCGTAATAATACTCGAGAGAACGGCGGTAAAGAATTCCCGCCATAAAAACTTACCACTTCCCGAATATTCAAATGAGAATATTCAAAAAGTGCGGGGACTATCAGTATTGGTAAAAAAAGACATGACACGTGGACTATCAACATGCTGATGGGGCATGACACATGGAACATCGATGTAAGGGCGAGTGGCACTCTTAATTAGACGGATTAAAGAATGCACAAAAGACACGGGGAGAAACACCTACGGGGTTAGATTAAAGAAAGAACCAAGCCAGACAACTGTTAAAGGAGAAACATGACCGAAATGAATGAAGGATGCAAAGAAGGGAAGATATACGAACTTGATGTAAATAAGGAAGGGAAATAGGTGTAGTTACAAGGAATCTTTAGTCATAAATGTATCTGTTATGGTAATATATGGTAACGGACAATCAATACAATTAATACCATTAGTAAGCCCAAATTAAGAATGGGAACTGTTATAATTGTATGCTCCTATATAAGGACATAAATCGCATTTGTAATGGAGGTGAAGATTATTATTTAAATCCGCACTATTATTCTTTGCTTATTTCTCCAAGCTTTAAGCCTTAATTTTGGGCAGTGCTTATTGAGGTCATGGGTAGCTTCACCTAGTGTATTATGAAATGCGTGCATCATCGGCTCGGGTTTTTGAGCAGTTCGGAAATGATTTTAAGTAGTGACTCTCTTTTGGGAAGCTCGAAGTTGAAGAAATTGGCGAAGTTTGACTTTTTGGGTATTTGAACTCGGATGGGAGGTTTGATGGTTCCGCTAGGTCCGGATGGTGATTTTGGACTCGGGCATATGCCCAGATTTGCATTTGGATGTTTCTAGAAGGTTTCGGCATCGTTTGGCGGAACTTAGCAATTTAAAGGTTTAGAATTTTCCTAGGTCTCAACATGGTTCAACATTAAGGCTATCGAGTTTCGATTTTTGTTTCAGGACTTGGAATAGATCCATTTCGTCATATGGACTTGCTTGCAGAATTTTGTGTCATTTGGAGTTGATTTGATATGGTTCGGACGCGTGGTTGTGATTCTAGAAGTTCTTGATGTTCATGGGGATTTACATGCATTTTGGCATCCGATTCGTGATTTTAGACGTTATTTTGATGTTTTAATCACGCGAGCGAGCTCGTGTTATATTTTTAGACTTGCGTAGATGTTTGGTTTAGAGCCTCGAGGGCTTGGATGAGTTTCGTAGGTGTTTCAAAGTGTTTGGAAGAAGGTCTAGATTTGCTCGTGTTATGATCTCGCATAGCGAGTTGAGGGTCACATTTGTGACTACCGCTTTTGCAGACTTGTGATCGCGTTTGCGAAGTGGCAGGGAACTGGCCGGCTTCACATTTGCGAAGCCAGCCTCGCAAATGCGATGGTGTACTGGGCAATAGTAGTTCGCTTTTGCAAACATTTGGGCCGCTTTTGCGAATGCCTATCTTCGCATTTGCGACCTGATTTATCGCATTTGCAACGGAGGCAAAACTGTTCAAGCTTCCCATTTTCAAAGTAATGTCCGCTTTTGCAGGGTTCGCATTTGCGAACCCCACGTCGCAAATGCGATATCTACAGCCTGTGTATAGCCGAGCACTTCAAGACGTAGCTTCATTTTGATATATTTTGAACCCTAGCCTCGATGGGAGGCGATTTTGTTGAGGGATTTTCATGCCAAACTATTAGGCATGTAAAATGCAAATACATAGCATGACTTCAGATACTGGTTAGGTCTTTAATTAAACTTAATGAAAGAAAGGTGGCTGATATATCACATATTTTCAGATAAGATGTCCGAATTAGACTTTTCTGCTGGCTGTAATTATTAAAGACTGGTGTAGTTAGTTAATTACCTAGTGGCTTGCCTGAGTGAGATCTGTAATCATGATATCTAACAATGCAGAAGGCGTACTGATTTTAAGGAGGATTATTGATTTTAGAAACAAACAAAAGTTCTGCAGATGTTAAAACGACTTTATCACTGATTCTAGACTTACTAGCGAGATGGACGATTCAGATTCAGTTAGTTATTCCTATAGGCATGCTCTCTAAGCGTGATTGATTTTAAAACATTTGTAAGGGTGCAGAATTCCTATAGACATGGTATCTAGAGTGCATGTTCTTATTTGGGCCTACAAACCGTTTGCCGAGTGATAAATGATGTGCAGAAGTTCAGAAAACCCTATAGTCATGGTCTCTATATGCAGGCGTGAATAAACTTATGGACATGATCTCTAAATGCAGATGTGAATAAACTTACCGACATGATTTCTAAATGTAGGTGTGAATAAACTTATAGACATGATTTCTAAATGCAGATGTGAATAAACTTATAGACATGATTTCTAAATGTAGATGAATAAACTTATAGACATGATTTCTAAATGTATAACGAAATGACCTATAAGTAGGATATCTATATGCAAATACACAAACATAGATGATGTGATTGTAGGAATAAAACCTAAAGCATAATATATCTACCCCACAAGCATAACATGAGAGACCCTCCCTATTTACTATGCGTCCCATAGTTACTACAAAGTTATTACAAGTTGAATGAATCCAGAAAAAAGTAAATTACATCAAAAAATTAAAATTCCAACCAAGGAGAGCCTAATTCAGACTCCTAGTCTGATACATGAAATAGACAAACTTCTAAAGAGCAGATTTCCAAAGCCTTTCTCTTATCTGGGATATGTCAAAGTTCCAAGGAGCTTCACGAACTCCAGGCAATGCTTACACCCCAAATACCATTACAAAATCATAGTGCAGTGTGGAAAGGCCAGCCCTCAAATGTCCAAGTTCAGAGGGAGCTCAAGGTCCCAAAGCAAGGCTCATAGGAAGGGGGCAGAACTTAGAGTCTAGGAGTAAGTGTAAGTGCAATAGGGGGAGATTAGGGAAGGCCATGGCAGGCTGGTGGTCATGACCAGTAATTGGGATGCTGGCACACCCCTGACCAGCCTGTGAGCTTTAAATTGGGGAGTTAGGACCTATTGAAGGTCGGGTTCTGCCCTGGACAACAATTTGGGTGCTGCCAGGTCATGAACTTTAACTTAGCATACATAGGGAATGGGGTATAGGGGTTCATAATAGAAACAGGGTACAAAGAAAGAGCAGGCAAAGGGCATACCCAGCAATGAGACATACTGGCACACTCTCCAGCCTAACTAGAGGCTAGGGGGTTAAAACTCAGTTCATGGAGAACAATTCTTGTTGCTATGCCCTAAGTCCCACCTCACAAACACACAGGGGGTAATGGGATAGGGAACAAGTGTTTACAAGAAAGAGAATCAGGCAGTAGCATATAGGCATATTAAGTTAAATGCTAAACTTTACTGAGAAAAGAAAATAGACACGGATACAAGGACTGTAAATAAAACACATTGGGATGATGCTGAAAAATTAATTTAGGACATACCAGTTTCACAGAGACAAGTAAAGAGAGAGCAGTAGTCTTGTAAAAAGCCAAAGTGCAAACAAGAGGCAGGAATACACTAAGTATGCCTTCAGAAGAGAATTGTGAAATTGTATAGTATGAAGTATGTTTTTGATCGTGTTCTAGTGTGTGTCTTGTGAAAGAGGGTCGTGTATTTATAGTGTGAAAGTCATGAGAAAATAAGGTAAGAAAATAATAGAAGCCTGATTGTCAATCAATTACATAAGACTCCCCTTAATTAAGGGATTCAGATTCAAACGGTACAAACTAATTAAGGAAAGAAATTAAACAAACATGTGTGCAAAGTAGCAAATCAGAGGCAAGTACATGGAAGTTATTTAAGGACAGGGTCTTGACAGTACACAGTTTATGCAAATAAGGTAAGATAATCATTTGACAATCCAGTAAATCTACAAAACGGTCTGAAATTTGGTATGAGTGAACCAAGTCGCAAAAATAAAGAAGGGTTTTACCTAAGCCAAATCATCTAGGGAATCAGTAAAAGATGGAAGGAAAATCAATCAAGCTATATTCAGAAGGAGGTTTAGCTAATTGCAAATTTAAAGACCAATTAGAGGGAAATTCATCATATATAAGGAGCATGTGAGTATGAAAGAAAACTGTCGTGTAAATCAGTATAAAAATCCAGTAGTAGAGTTTAGAAGAGTTTATCAAAAGTCAGAATCATATGAAACTCCGAAATTATCCTAAAAGAGTTGGGGGGTTTTGAAATAAGAATCCTAGTTCAGGCAAATCACAAAAAGAGAGCAAGCAATTGGATCAAAACATGTATAGCAAAGCAACATGCAATCACAGTAGAAGGATTCAAAGCACACAATGGCAAATACTGATAAGAACAACAGGAGAAACATGCTTAGAAGAACCCTAAACAAGGCTCAGTAGAAGGCAGACAAAGAACCATAAGAACTTAGCAAGGAAAATATAGTAGAAAAACTCAAGAATCGCCGGAAAAGACATAGCAGAAAAGCATATAGGAAAACACAGTATGACAAACATATAAGAACATGATAAAATACAGTAGAAAAATCTACAAGACAATAGTGTAGAAAACACAGTAAGGGAAGCATGCAAAAGATGATACGAGGACACAGCAGAGGCAAACACAAAGAAGAAAAGTCATAAAAAAAACTCTTAAACATTTTCCAGAAAACCCTAAATCGGAAAAGAAGGGCTTTGAAAGTAATTTTCAAAGGAAAATTTAGGGAAATCGTTTAAAAGTTCAAGTATAGCATAGATAGATACACAACGGATCTAAAAAGAATCGGAGAAAACCTCGTAGTGTTAGGGTTTCAGGGGAACCCTAGGATGAGAAAGGCTTGGAAAAGGTACGATCTAAGTCGGATAAGGTCGGAATCAGACTCAGGAGGCTAGAATATGCCGGAGCAGGGCCGGAAACCTTGAATCGGCAAAGGTCTGGGTGAAGGCCTTCGAGGTCTGGTCTCGAACCTTCAAGTATCAGGCACATGAAGGTAATAGGAGGTGAGTATAGGTCGTCCATGGCCTGAGAGGCCATGGATTCCGGTGAGTCGAAGGTTGAAGAGGGTGGAGGCGATTAGGGTTTCAGGAACATTCGAGAGCGTTTGAGAGGTGGAGGGTATTCAGAGGCGGCTGCTCGGTCGAAATAAGGGAGTTAGGTTAGGGTTGGGGGATTAAAAAAGGTAAGGAGTGATCGTGGCCGTTGATCAGGTTGAGCAACGACCTAGATTAAAAGGGGTTTGGGTCGGGTAATATAGACGGGTTAATGGTTGGGGTTAAGTGGGATTGGGCTGGTCCGGAATTGGGCTGGAAATTGGGTCAAATAGGGGGTTAATTTAGGCTAAAATTGTAATACCAAATGGCTCTGATTGAAAAGAAATGAGGCTAACTTTTAAATAGCCAGTTTTACCCTTTTTATTTTTTATAAATAGAAATAATGATTTTAAGATCAAATTAAAAGCACTGAACTACTAAATAATACATAAATATTAATCCAAAAATATTGGAAACAATCTCATAATTGCAAAAATGCTGTTAATCATAAAATAGGCTAAAGTTGCAATTACATGCAATTTTAGCTTTAAAAATACCAAATAAATTCATAAAAATATGCGAAAACTAGCTTAATTATATTTTGGTGTAAATATGGGAATAAAATAGGTTAATCACAAAAAGGATAATTTTTTGGGGATAATTACTGATTTTGTATAGCCAAAATGGGCAATAAATCGATTTTATAATCTTTAATAATTGGGGAAAAGTACCAAAATTCTTGGGCATGCTTTTATATGCATACACATGCTATTTTGAAAGTATTTTGAGTATAAAAATACATAGGGAAAAATTGGGTATCAACAGCTGCCCCTCTTTACCCGGGAAGGATGAAAGAGTTGTCGGGTAAAGATATGATGGCCAATTTTGACAGAACGAAGCGGCTTGAAGAATTTTGACCGAGCTCTGGTCCCTGAGCTACCTACATATCCCTGGTCTTACAGGAATAAGGTCATATGTAGTTCAGGATCCATTGGCGGACTATTGCCGATGGAGATTTCGAAAGACGGACGTGATGTTCAAGTTAAGAAGGATGTTCGGAGTCTGACAGGCTGCGGGAACTGGAGCGGGATCGCTCCTGCTGAGAAGGCCGTTGCTAGCCGGTGTACTTGCAAGTGAGTAATACCAGCATATATGGTGCATAAATTTAAACGTGATGCAAGTTCCCATTGGACCATGAATGTTGTCTTTGGACGGTTGGGATGACGTCATCGGACCATGACGTCCTGGGCCATGAAGCGTATAATAAAGGATTCGCAGGCAATGAAATGATGTTCTCAGGCCATAAGAATGATGCCTCCGAACTATGACGCCTTTGAATAATGATATGCAAGAGATAAAACGGGGTCCTCAGGCCATGGCATGGCGTTCTCGGGCTATGAAAATGGTGCCTCCGAACAATGACGCCTTTGGACAATTTGGCGATCTTTCAGCCCATGAAATGCAGGATTTGGCGATCTTTCAGCCCATGAAATGCAGGATTTGGCGCTATTTCAGCCGATGTAAAGTGTAAATACAAATGGCGATCTTCCAGCGATGCAAGAAAGAATAAAGTGGCGGTGTTTCAGCCATGTAGATGTAAATAAAAGTGGCGATATTTCAGCCGATTCGAGGTTTAAACAAAACGGCGATATGTCAGCCGATGTAAAGTGTAAATATAAATTGTGATATTTCAGCCGATGCGAGAAAGAATAAAGTGGCGGTGTTTCACCCATGCAGATGTAAATAAAAGTGGCGATATTTCAGCCGATGCGAGGTTTAAACAAAATGGCGATATTTCAGCCGATGTAAATATAAATGGCGATCTTTCAGCCGATGTAAAGATTTGAATAATATGGCAATATTTCAGCCGATGAAGTTATGGAGGTAGAGCTTAACCTCGGAAGGCAGAATAGTAGCCTTATGCAATGCAAGAAGCGCAAATGGATGTAGAGCTTAACCTCGGAAGGCAGAATAGTAGCCTTATGCAATTATGGAGACAGAGCTTAGTCTCGGAAGGCAGAATGGTAGCCTTATGCAATGCAGAGAAATGCAAGTGGAGGTAGAGCTTAACCTCGGAAGGCAGAATAGTAGCCTTATGCAATTATGGAGACAGAGCTTAGTCTCGGAAGGCGGAATAGTAGCCTTATGCAATGCAGAGAAATGCAAGTGGAGGTAGAGCTTAACCTCGGAAGGCAGAATAGTAGCCTTATGCAATGCAGAGAAATGCAAGTGGAGGTAGAGCTTAACCTCGGAAGGCAGAATAGCAGCCTTATCCAATTATGGAGACAGAGGTTAGTCTCGGAAGGCAAAATAGGTAGCCTTATGCAATGCAGCAAATAAAGGTGAATAGTAACAAAATCTCTTAGCTGATAGATGATAGCTGATAGCTGATTGTGTCATTGTGGCTGCTGGGGATGTCGTGTGCAAATAGCACTTGTAAGTAAGTAATAATTCTGAGAGTTGTATTCCTGAAAAGTACGGGTGTGTGAATGTCTGATGATTTTGCGACTTGAGTGCCTGCATCCAAAGAAAAATCGTGAGTTTTGTAAAAGAGGGGAAGGTTAGTTCGTGTTCCTGTGGACTTCGCTCGTCCTACTCGGCTCTTGTTTTCATTGGGGTAGCGTCGCTAAACAAAGCAATTTTGATAGTAGCCATGCACGATTTAGTAAAAGTATGATGTAAATACATAATTGAAAATAGTTTTCTTTTAAACGAACCGACGACTACGACGCGGTCCAAGACATTGCGACCTCTTTTGATCCGGAATTTTGAGGGTCCTCCTCAAAATTCTGCCCCAGTTTAATGGGTTGATGCCTCTGATGGCTGCGTGCGATGAATGGCTGGGAATTAATTTCGGAATTTTGAGGGTGCTCCTCAAAATTCTGCCCCAGTTTCCAATATCGAGGAAAATGAAAATTTTATTGAATTGTGACCGAACCCATAAGGTTGTCTACGTATCCCCTCTTAAACAGGAATCAGGTCAGAGGTCAGACGTAGTTCAAATTACATAAGGAAATCTTAAATGTTACACATAGTATCGCTTGACTGCATCTGAATTGATCGGCTTCGGTAAAACTTCTCCGTCCACTTCTGCGAGTATGAGGGCTCCTCCTGTCAGAACCCGATGAACCATATATGGACCCTGCCAGTTAGGAGAGAACTTCCCTTTGGCTTCATCTTGATGTGGAAAAATCTTCTTTAACACCAGCTGCCCTGGTGTGAATCGTCTTGGTCTGACTCTCTTTTTAAAGGCTCTGGCCATTCTGTTCTCCCCAGGAAACTCATCACGTCCCTCTTGTTCTTTGGCGGTGGAAATTCTTGAATGGCCTTAACCTTTGATGGATCCAGTTCTATTCCTCGGCGACTCACGATAAACCCAAGTAGTTTTCCAGCGGGAACCCCGAATGCACACTTGGCGGGGTTCAGCTTCAGATTGTACCTTCTCACTCTGTTGAAGAACTTCCTCAGATCTTCCACGTGGTCACTGGTTTTCTTGGATTTGATGATGACATCATCTATATATACCTCGATCACTTTATGTATCATGTCGTGGAAAATAGTATTCATTGCCCTCATGTAGGTGGCCCCGGCATTCTTTAGCCCAAACGGCATCATTTTGCAACAATACATCCCCCACGGCGTAATGAAAGTCGTTTTCTCCCCATCCTCTTCGTCCATCCATATCTGATGGTACCCAGAAAAACAATCAACGAACGACTGCAACTCATGCATTGCGTAGTTGTCAATAAAGATGTGTATATTCGGCAAGGGAAAGTCGTCTTTCAAACTGGCCCGGTTGAGATCCCGGTAGTCGACACAGTCTCTAACATTCCCGTCCTTCTTCGGTACTGGCACAATGCTGGCCAACCACGTTGGATATTCCACCATCCTGAGAACCTTAGCTTTGACCTGCTTAGTGACTTCTTCCTTGATTTTTAGACTCATATCTGGCTTGAATTTCCTGAGCTTCTGCCTTACCGGGGGACATGTCGGATCGGTTGGCAACTTGTGAGCTACAATAGATGTACTAAGACCAGTCATATCATCATACGACCAGGCGAATATGTCCTCATATTCTCTTAGGAATCCCGTGTACTCCTCCTTTTCTGATGGTGAAAGATGAACACTGATGCGCGTTTCTTTGACATTTTCTGTGTTTCCAAGTTAACAACCTTAGTCTCGTCCAAGTTGGATTTAGGTCTATTTTCGAAATCATTAAACTCTTTAACAACCTCTTCTGGTATATCATCTTCTTCTGAGTCTATATCCGTTTGTTGTGTTGCCTCGTTGTAAGTCACAATCGTCGGTTCATCAAGATAAGTAATAGTAATGTTGTGTAAATAAAGTAAACGATGAAAAGTAATAAGAGCGGGATTTATGAGAAACTAAAATGCTTTGATAAATTTCATAATTGTTTTGAACATTGGAGCTCTTATTTCGAAATTACAATGCGGAAAGAAAATTGACTAGTAAAATAAAGATGATGCATGGTGCTTTGTTCAGCATTGCTACCCCGAAGCATTCCGGGGCCTGGTGGTTCTGACGGTCCAGTTGTCGAGGCGTGCTCCTCGGCTCACGGCTTGTATGGAAGGGCCTTCCTCCTCTTCCTCCTCGAAAATGACGCAACAGTCCATGTTATCATCTTCCAAAAACAAATTCCTCATTGCCGCCTGTGCTTCCTCTTCTTCCGACCCATATATGACATCGGCTGGCTGGGAATTCTGCTCCAGGCGAGGTATCGGATGCCCCAGTGGATAGTAGGGACTGCGCCATGGTGGCGACCAATGGTTGAACTCCTCCCAAGTGTATTCATATCCCAGGCCAAAAGTGGTACCATGTTTCTTCAGCTTGATAGGTTTGGTGATTCCCTAGAGGTTCTTGCCGATCCCCTTGCCAGGTTCATATCCGCTCCAATTCAGTATACTTTCAATCTTGTTATCCCACCATTTATCCTTGTCCACGGCTTTGACTCGCTCAATGTGATGGTAAGTTTCTCCGCCTATCTTCCTTCTTCCTCCGATTGCCGGGATAGTCTGGCGACTGTATATGGGATTGCTACCGTCGCCGTGAATAATCACCTCTTGGTGATTCCATTCAAACTTCACTGCCTGGTGTAGGGTTAATGCTACAGCTCCAGCGGCATGAATCCAAGATCGTCCCAGAAGCAAGTTGTAAGATGCTGGGACGTCTATTACTTGAAAGTCAACGTCGAACCAAGTCGGTCCCATTTGTAGTCATAAACTGATTTCCCCAATAGTGGACCTTTGGGAACCATAGAAAGCTTTGACATTGATGGCTCCATCCCTGATCTCATGCAGTCTCTTCCCCAATGTTCTGAGAGTCACAAATGGACAAATATTGAGGCTGGACCCTCCGTCAATCGGAATTCTAGTGATGAAATGATCCTCGCACCGCACAGTGATGTGCAATGCTTTGTCGTGACTCAGCTCTTCCGGTGGCAGCTCATCTTCGTGGAAAGTGATTTTGTGACTCTCCAATTCTTGCCCTACGATGTTCGCCATTTCTCCTCCAGTTATGTTGATGGGTACATATGCCTCACTCAGTATCTTCAACAAGGCATTCTTATGCGCATCGGAGCTTTGCAGCAGAGCTAGGATGGAGATCTGTGCCGGTGTTTTATTCATTTGATCAACGACTGAGTACTCTTTTGCTTGTGTCTTCCTCCAGAGATTATCGGGCCCAGTTTCAATAGGCCGTCCAGAAGCCTGCTTACTTGATTCAACTAAATGCTCCGGAGTATAAACCCTGACAGTTCTTGTCATACCCTGCACCGCAACTGTTTCTCCGATTTTGGCTTTTCCTTTCCTTCTCGTATAGCTTGGGAGTGGAACGGCGTTATAGTTGTCATTGCTACCGGGATGGGTGCCCTTGCTTTGGGAGGCAATACAGCAACCTCAATTGGTGCAGGTGCCTTTGGGGACCCGAACTCAACCTCAATTGGTCCTGGCGTATTTGCAGAAGATGGTGTTTCAAGATCGAGCGGTAGGGACATGTTCACTTCAGCGTCTTCAGAAGGCTGAATCTGGACTACAATTGAATTAAGTGTGACTGCTGGTTTCTTTGGTTCGTCACCTCTAGTGATTAATCCGATCGACCATTTGGGGTCCCAATCATCCTCTATCTCGATCATGTGAATGCCTCCGCCTTTGTGGTCAGGTAGAGGGTTGCTGCGGACATTTGGAGCAGGCTCCTTTGCCACAATGATCTTGTTGTCAATCAAAGCCTGAATCTTGTCTTTCAGGGAGCGGCACTCATCAATGGTATGCCCTTTTATGCCGGAATAGTATGCACAAGTTTTATTTGGGTTGATCCATTGGGAAGGGTTTTCTGGAGCTATGGCAGGGATAGGGGTGACGTAGCCAGCAGCTTTAGGCCTTTCATACAGCTGGTCGATTGGTTCGGCAATGGCGGTGTATTGTTTGGGAGGTCTGCAGTCGACGTTTGGTTGGGGTCTAGGGAAATTTTGGTGAGTAGGAGGTGATTGATAGTGGGATGGTTGAGTGTTGTAGGCTTGGTAGACTTGTGCGGGTTGGGAATATTTGGGTGAAGTGGGTTGGTATGTGGAAGGTGGAGGTAATTGATAGGCAGGTGGTGGAGCTTGGTAGGAAGGTGCGGGGTAATTTGGGGTAGGTTGATATGCAAATGGAGATGTCGGGTAGGTCTGATATTTGACTGGTGATTTGGTTCTCTGTGCAACCATTACGGCACTTACGTCCCTCTTCTTGGATGTACCACCGGACTTCAGAGCCTTATTGGTGGCTTGCAAAGCTTCAAAGTTAGTGACCATACCACTTTTGATGCCCTCTTCAATCCTTTCCCCTAGTTTGATGATGTCGGAAAATTTTTGGCCTTCGATCAACATCAACCTCTCATAATACTGTGGATCTTGAGCCCGGACAAAAAACCTGTTCATTTGTTCTTCTTCTAAAGCTAGCCTGACCTTAGCGGCTTCTGACCTCCAACGAGTAGCATACTCGCGGAATGTCTCCGTGGGTTTCTTCTTTAATTTCTGGATGTAGAACACATCTGGTACATTCTCCGTGTTGAATCTGAATCTGTCCATGAAATTGGATGCCATATTTACCCAATTCAACCACTTCTTCAGGTCTTGGCTAATGTACCAAGATAGGGCATCCCCTTTCAGAATCCTCATAAAGAGCTTCATGTGAATCTTTTCATCCTTTCCTACTCCAACCAGTTTGTCGCAGTATGTCCTTAAATGAACTCTAGGATCCTCGGTGCCATCGAACATCTCGAACTTTGGAGGTTTGTACCCCTCGGGCAGTTCGACATCTGGTTGAATGCAGAGGTCTTTGTAATTCAGTCCCTCGATCCCCTTGCTTCCTTCGACACCCTGCACTCTGTTAGTCAGCTTCTTGAGTTCCGCAGCTAGATTCTTGATAAGAGAGTCTTTGTCATCAGACTAAGGTGTGCTCGAGGCAGGCTGAATGGGGTGTGGTATGGTTTCCACATAGATAGGGGTGTTGTGGTGATGAACTTTTGTGGAATTTAGGGGTTCAGGGATGAGCAGTGGGGTATTTCTTGAAGTGTGGCATGTGTTGCAGTGGTGGTGATGAGCGGATTGGTTTTGTGATTTTGGGATGTTTTGTGGTGGTGTGGGATTTTGAGTGTTGGGGAAGTTGACATCTGGGGTAGTGAGGGAAAATGACAAGCTTGCCAAATTCCGAACATGGTCCAGTTCTTCCTAGAATTTCAATAACTTTTGTTCGAGCTGGGAGGCACTTTCCTTGGAAACCTGAATACCCTGGGGAACCTCTACCCTTTCAACTGAGTTCTCCTTCCTGATATTGCTCAAGTCTTCCATTTTTCCCTTGTTTTTGTTTCTGATAGGACTCGGAGGAGGAGGAGGTGGAGGGCCCTTGGATCTTGTGGAGTAAGATGACGATGCCAGAATGCACGAACTAACCTTTTACAAAAAAGGTAACAAGTTAGTGTGGATCTTGAGGAGAAAACATTAAAGTATTTAAACACATAGTGCAAGAATATAAATCGTATCCTAATTTGGGAGCCTCATTGTGCCCGAGGTAGGCCTAGCGACAAGTAAATTTGGAGAACTTAGAAATGCTAAATGCCTCATTTTATTGATAAAAAACAAGACGAATCCCAAAAACGACACTAAATAACGGGAAATAAAAGTGTCACTAGTGGCCATGGGCCTTATTACATTTGTGAAGCAAAAACTCCTGTCTACTTGGTCCCAGAAGGACCTTCCCCAGGTTGAATGCTCTTGTTGATCAAATCCTCCAGTTCACGCAGGTTCTCCAGCAAAAATGCCTTTGCCAGGTGTTCTCCTTCGTTTCCCTCAGCGTTCTGGCAGTCGGTGACTCTTTTTCTCACTTTTCCTTCCAATTCCAACAGACTGTATTCCAGATATTCCAGCTTTTCGCTAGCCTTGGTGACCCTCTCTTTCCATTCATTGATTTGCTCACTTGATGGGAGATTCCTCCACTAGGTCAGTAAGAGTGAGGGCGTGCTAACCATGCCGAAGTTGGGGAACTCATGCCTCATTTTCTGCAAAACAAAAGGGTTAGATCGTTGCCCCCGCCAGACTCGACTATTTAATATCAACAATTAGCATAAGAAGCATTTAGTTCTCCAAATGAATGCACAGAACGTGGTAGTGTCCGTTTGGGTCTCAAGGAAACCCAGTGGACTTTGGACAAGGCTATCTTAAAGAGTCATTATGCGGACAACGTAACTGACTCGGCTAGGTTTGACCATGATGCATGCATAATTAAATAGAGTAGGGTTTCTATGGGGTATTAGACTGGTACCCTTGAGCGGACAACTCAAGAGGGAAAGGCACGGAACCATCGAGTGCACCGCTGATCGACTGGTTTTGCCGCAAATATGCCTTTGCCAAATTTAGGGGTGATAATATCGAAAGGGCACAACCACTCATTATAAGCGTTGCTATGGTATTTTGTTTGGCACGAGTGGAATATGATGTTGAAGATGCAATTACAAGAATGAAACAGATTTTCACGTATTTGCACGTTCATAAAGTAATGATTACAATAGTTACAGCAATTACAACAGTATTGAAGGAAAGCGGTAAAAAGAAAGCATTAAAGAAAAGAAACAAAGAGCCAAGTCAGTTTCGAAGTAGAAAAGAGATAAAGACATTAAATAAAAGCAATAATGAAGCAGTAAAGTCACAAGTAACATGAAATGGTAAAAGCCTAATGAAAATACCCAGCAGAGTCGCCATGCTGTCGAAGCCCCCTTTTTCTTTAAAAGGCGAAATCAGGTTTACGACATTTGGGAGGACAACTCTCTTCCCTTTTGGGAATTGGGTTTTGGAGATTGAAGAGTCTCCACCTAATGATTAAGTGCATTAGGACACTAAGAAGAGTTTGAGTTGAATAACCAGACATCGGGTAGGGGCTAGAAATTATCTCGAGGGGAAGGTGTTAGGCACCCCTCAAGATCTACTAGTGTGGTTCCCGGCTATGCTACAATTGTGACTTTAAAGCAAATAAGCATACAAGACAATTTCACATAAAAACTGCAAGTAGGTATGTATAACGGTTACTAAGTATGCTGAAATTTGAATAGGTGATTTCCTAGTTGTTGGCAAGAATGTCTAAATGCAGAAAAATAGGATCAAGTACTGAATACAAACTATAAAACAAGGAAAGGAATGAGCAGAAAATTATAAAAGAAAGGACAGTGCAAAGGGGAATTTTATTGACTAAAACGAAATGCAGAATTCTGAAAATTGACAATCTAAAAATAATTAAATAAGGGAAAAGGGGGTCATAGGTTTGTAAAAATACATGGATCATCCACGCAACACCCGGTAACCAATCGTACGAGTGGTGTTATCGCGTGATCATCATCTCCATGTCTACCCTGCCACCCCGTTAAGGTATTAAAGCACAGAAAAGTATCGTTACTTATTGCATGCTATTACATGTCCCGATCCTATCAGTCCTGGAGGCATTGGAACTACTAGTCCTACAGGGAAGGGAATTGGGGATTTTCAGAAGTTCAAGAAAGGATAAAAGTCTAGGCGACAATCAAAACATATAGTCAAATAGGGGGAGACAAACAGCAATTAGGGCTCGGACAGGCCTCCTCACTTAAATGCAAATACATAGCATGACTTCAGATACTAGTTAGGTCTTTAATTAAACTTAATGAAGGAAAGGTGGCTTATATATCACATATTTTCAGATAAGAAGTCCGAATTAGATTTTCCTACTGGCTGTAATTATTAAAGACTGGTGTAGTTAGTTAATTACCTAGTGGCTTGCCTAGGTGAGATCTGTAATCATGATATCTAACGATGCAGAAGACGTACTGATTTTAAGGAGGATTATTGATTTTAGAAACAAACAAAAGTTCTGCAGATGTTAAAACGACTTTACCACTGAATCTAGACTTACTAGCGAGATGGACGATTCAGATTCAGTTAGTTATACCTATAGGCATGCTCTCTAAGCGTGATTGATTTTAAAACATTTGTAAGGGTGCAGGATTCCTATAGACATGGTATCTAGAATGCATTTTGTTATTTAGGCCTACAAACCGTTTGCCTAGTGATAAATGATGTGCAGAAGTGCAGAAAACCCTATAGTCATGGTCTCTATAAGCAGGCGTGAATAAACTTATGGACATGATCCCTAAATGCAGATGTGAATAAACTTACAGACATGATTTCTAAATATAGGTGTGAATAAACTTATAGACATGATTTCTAAATACATATGTGAATAAACTTATAGACATGATTTCTAAATGTAGATGAATAAACTTATAGACATGATTTCTAAATGTATAACGAAATGACCTATAAGCAGGATATCTATATGCAGATACACAAACGAAGATGATGTGATTGTAGGAATAAAACCTAAAGCATATCTACCCCACATGCATAACATGAGAGACCCTCCCCATTTACTATAAGTCCCATAGTTATTACAAAGTTATTACAACTTGAATGAATCCAGAAAAAAGTAAATTACATCAAAAAATTAAAACTCCAACCAAGGAGAGCCTAATTCAGACTCCTAGTCTGATACATGAAATAGACCAACTTCCAAAGAGCAGATTTCCAAAGCCTTTCTCTTATCTGGGTTGTGTCAAAGTTCCAAGGAGCTTCACGAACTCCAGGCAATTCTTACACCTCAAATACCATTACAGAATCATAGTGCAGTGTGGAAAGGCCAGCCCTCAAATGTCCAAGGTCAGAAGGAGCTCAAGGTCCCAAAGCAAGGCTCATAGGAGGGGGGCAGAACTTAGAGTCTACGAGTAAGTGTAAGTGAAATAGGGGGAGATTAGGGAAGACCATGGCAGGCTGGTGATCATGCCCAAAAATTGGGATGCAGGCACACCCCTGACCAGCCTGTCAACTTTAAATTGGGGAGTTAGGCCCTATTGAAGGTCGCGTTCAGCCCTGGACAGCAATTTGGGTGCTGCCAGGCCATGAACTTTAACTCAGCATACATAGGGAACGGGGTATGGGGGTTCATAATAGAAACAGGGTACAAAGAAAGAGCAGGCAAAGGGCATACCCAGCAATGAGACATACTGGCACACTCTCCAGCCTAACTAGAGGCTAGGGGGTCAAAACTCAGTTCATGGACAACAATTCTTGTTGCCATGCCCTAAGTCCCCACTCACAAACACACAGGGGGTAATGGGATAGGGAACAAGTGTTTACAAGAAAGAGAATCAGGCAGTAGCATATAGGCATATTAAGTTAAATGCTAAACTTTACAGAGAAAAGAAAATAGACAGGGATACAAGGACTGTAAATAAAACACATTGGGATGATGCTGAAAAATTAATTTAGGACATACTAGTTTCACAGAGACAAGTAAAGAGAGAGCAGTAGTCTTGTAAAAAGCCAAAGTGCAAACAAGAGGCAGGAATACTCTAAGTATGCCTTCAGAAGAGAATTTTGAAATTGTATAGTATGAAGTATGTTTTTGATCGTGTTCTCGTGTGTGTCTTGTGAATAAGGGTCGTGTATTTATAGTGTGAAAGTCATGAAAAAATAAGGTAAGAAAATAATAGAAGCCTGATTGTCAATCAATTACATAAGCCTCCCCTTAATTAAGGGATTCAGATTCAAACGGTACAAACTAATTAAGGAAAGAAATTAAACAAACATGTGTGCAAAGTAGCAAATCCGAGGCAAGTACATGGAAGTTATTTAAGGACAGGGTCTTGACAGTACACGGTTTATGCAAATAAGGTAAGAGAATCATTTGACAGCCAATAAATCACAAAGGTCTGAAATTTGGTATGAGTGAACCAAGTCGCAAAAATAAAGATGGGTTTTACCCAAGCCAAATCATCTAGGGAATCAGTAAAAGATGGAAGGAAAATCAATCAAGTTATATTCAGAAGGAGGTTTACGCTAATTGCAAATTTAAAGACCAATTAGAGGGAAATTCATCATATATAAGGAGCACGTGAGTATGAAAGAAGACTGTCGTGTGAATCAGCATAAAAATCCAGTAGCAGAGTTTAGAAGAGTTTATCAAAAGTCAGAATCATATGAAACTCCGAAATTATCCTAAAAGAGTTGGGGGTTTTGAAATAAGAATCCTAGTTCAGGCAAATCACAAAAAGAGAGCAAGCAATTGGATCAAAACATGTATAGCAAAGAAACATGCAATCACAGTAGAAGGATTCAAAGCACACAATAGCAAATACTGATAAGAACAACAAGAGAAACATGCATAGAAGAACCCTAAACAAGGCTCAGTAGAAGGCAGACAAAGAACCATAAGAACTTAGCAAGTAAAAAAACACAAGAATCGCCGGAAAAGATATAGCAGAAAAGCATATAGGAAAACACACTATGACAAACATATAGGAATATGCTAAAATACAGTAGAAAAATCTACAAGACAATAGTATAGAAAACACAGTAAGGGAAGCATGCAAAAGAAGATACGAGGACACAGCAGAGGCAAACACAAAGAAGAAAAATCATAAAAAGCTCTTAAACATTTTCCAGAAAATCCTAAATCGGAAAAGAAGGGTTTTGAAAGTAATTTTTAAAGGAAATTTAGGGAAATCGTTTAAAAGTTCAAGTATAGCATAGATACACAACGGATCTAAAAAGAATCGGTGAAAACCTCGTAGGGTTAGGGTTATAGAGGAACCCTATGATGAGAAAGGCTTGGAAAAGGTCTGATCGAAGTCGGATAAGGTCGGAATCAGACTCAGGAGGCTAGGATATGCCGGAGCAGGGCCGGAGATGGCCGAAAACCTTGAGTCGGCGAAGGTCTGGGTGAAGGCCTTCGAGGTCTGGTCTCGAACCTACAAGTATCAGGCACATGAGGGTAATAGGAGGTGAGTATAGGTCGTCCATGGCCTGAGAGGCCATGGATTCCGGTGAGTCGGAGGTTGAAGAGGGTGGAGGCGATTAGGGTTTCAGGAACATTCGAGAGCGTTTGAGAGGGGAGGGTATTCAGAGGCGGCTGCCCCGGTCGAAATGATGGAGTTAGGTTAGGGTTGGGGGATTAAAAAAGGTAAGGAGTGATTGTGGCCATTGATCAGGTTGATCAACGACCTAGATTAAAATGGGTTTTGATCGGGTAATATAGACGGGTTAATGGTTGGGGTTAAGTGGGATTGGGCTGGTCCGGAATTGGGATGGAAATTTGGTCAATTAGGGGGTTAATTTAGGCTAAAATTGGAGTACCAAATGGGTGTGATTGAAATGAAATGAGGCTAACTTTTAAATAGCTAGTTTTACCCTTTTTATTTTTTATAAATAGCAATAATGATTTTAAGATCAAATTAAAAGCACTGAACTACTTAATAATATATAAATATTAATCCAAAAATACTGGAAACAATCTCATAATTGCAAAAATGTCGTTAATCGTAAAATAGGTTAAAGTTGCAATTACATGCAATTTTAGCTTTAACAATACCAAATAAATTCGTAAAAATATGCAAAAACTACCTTAATTATATTTTGGTGTACATATGAGAATAAAATAGGTTAATCACAAAAAGGATAATTTTTTGGGGATAATTACTCATTTTATATAGCCAAAATGGGCAATAAATCGATTTTAAAATCTTTAAAAGTTGGGGAAAAGTACCAAAGTTCTTGGGCATGCTTTTTTATGCATACACATGCTATTTTGAAAGTATTTTGGGTACAAAAATACATAGGGAAAAATTGGGTATTAACAATTTTTTATCACTTACTGAATCTGAGTACGTTTCAAGTAGCAAGAAAATCACAATTTTAGACCCAGAGTTTAATTGTCCTACAGGCTTGCCTAGGTGATAACTGGCGGAATCCTATACGCATGGTATCTAAACGTTAATCCGACCATAATTTTATAAACCAGTGATTCCACAGGCAGATTTCAGGCAGATTTTATCCTTTAGACCCTACAGGCATGCTTTCTAAGTGCTGAAGCTGATTACAAGCGTTATTTCATGACATAGAAAACTGATTTTATACATGTTCCCTATAAGCATGATATCTAAATCGTCAAAACTGATTTTAAACATGATTTCCTATGGACAAGATACCTAGGTGAGCAGAATGATATACTTAGTTAATAATTCCCAAAAAGGATCCTATAAGCATGGTTTCTAATGCACATTGAGACTTGAGGATATGCATGAACATGAATTTTGATACAGAATTGAGAAACACATTAGAAGCGGGATTTCTAGTGATGCAAAGCATGAAAATTCAGGATTTTAAAGAATGAGATAATTCCTATAGGCATGGTTTCTAATGCATATAAGTAAACAATCGTCATAGCAACCCTATAGGCATGATTTCTAATGCATGTGAATAATCACAACAACCCTATAGGCATGATTTCTACCCGATCCCAACAAAGATATATAATAATCCTTCCCATCTTTACTAATAACCCCAATATTTGTTTTTACAAAGATTATTATTACAGACCAATATGAATGAATTACATAATGCAAATCACTATACTATAGGGAGACTTCATAGGCCCAACATCAGCCTGGAACCAAGCCTTCAAACATAGCGCCTCTGAGCATAATGGTAACCCATCCATAACACATAAAGCTGGTTCCTGGTGTGTCAATGTTCCCAAGGGCCTCAAGGACCCTGGTCAATGCTTACACCAGGATCAGATGTTCAATAGAATTAAATCTGGTTCGAATCCCTTGAGATCCCATCAAATAACATGAAAATCGAACAACCAACAGAGATATGAGGTCGGATAAGGCCTGAAATTGAAGAAAGAACCCATGAATAGAGAGGGATAACAGTGACGGTGGGCTAGGGTTAGAAGGGGGGTGAGAGAGAAGACAGGAGGGAAGGGGTTTCAAGGACGACAGGTTTGGAAGAATGGGGTAGGGTTTAGGAGGTTAGGGTAATTAAAAAAGGAAAGATTGTCCTGGACCGTTGATCCTCTGAGATCAACAGCCAGGATCGAATCTGAGTTGGGTGGGTTATTGGATCAGGGCATTGGGTTAGTAATTGGGTTGGGTAATTGGGTTAGGCATTTTAGGTCTTGGGGTGGGTAATTAGGTCCGAAAAATTAATTGAAAGAGGTTATATTTAAAATACCCAATTAACTTAATAAAACAATTTTATAAAATAATTTATAAATGATAAAAATATCATTTGTGCATGAAAATATTTTAAAATAAATACTTAGTATAATAAAAATATAAAAGCTTATTTTCTTATGAAATAAGATAATTATGCACACATGGGTTATTATTGCAAAGTCATTGCAATTATAACCCTAACATGCACATATGGCTATTCATAAAATAATCAAGGCTTAGTATACATATAAGATAATAAAATTAAGCAGTAAAATTATCATAAAACCCTTTGTGATAGAATTAGTAATTATATGGACAGTAAAATACTAGAATAAATTAATTAAAATTATAGAAAAATTATGGAAAAATATTGGTTGATGTTCATGCACTATTTTGAAAGTATATATGCATTTTGAAATATATGAGGGAAAAATTGGGTATCAACAGCTGCCCCTCATTACCCGGGAAGGATGAAAGAGTTTTCGGGTAAAGAAATGATGACCGATTTTGACCGAATGGGGTGTTTTGAAAAATACAGGCCACACCCTGGTCTCTGAGCCGCCTACATATCCCTAGTTTTACAGGAATCAGGCCGTGTGTAGTTCTGGACCAACGGTGAATGAGGTCGATGGATTTGTTATAGGAATGGTAGCAGGTTTCATAAAAGGTTCTTTCGTGAAGGGTAGTATCGGATGAGTTTATGCGGAGTTATGATTATGAGTCTGAAGTATAACAGACATATCAGAGGATAGGAATCTGAAGGGTCATGAGAATCGGTTACGCTCGAGATAGCAGCAAACGATATCAATGGAAACTGGAATGGTATGAGTGGAAACCGGAGCGAATGTTGCTCCTGTTTGAAGAACGGTTATTTCTTGGATTTCCTGCAAAACATAAAACCCAATGCACGCAAGTATATAGATTATTGCGAGAATTTAAACATGATGCAAATTCCCTTTGGACCATGGAAGGTTGTGTTTGGACAGTGAAGATGACGTTCTTAGACCATGACGTCCCGGTCCATGGATCATGAGATAAGAGATTCGCAGGCCATGAAATGATGTTCTCGGGCCATGAGAATGGTGCCTCTGAACTATGACGCCTTTGAATAATGATGCGCAGTATTAAGAGATCCTGATGCCATGACATGGTTTCATCAGGCTATGAGGATGATGCCTTCGGACTATGACGCCTTTGGACAAGTTGGTTATACATCAGCCCATGAAGTGCAGAGACATGATACCAAAGGTAATAACAAGGCAACGCTTAGCCTCGTGCAGAGTTTGGGGGCAGAACTTAGCCATGAGAGAAGAAGATAATGCAAAGTTTGGAATAGAGCAACACTTTTGCAGAGAGATACGATGCTTAGTCCCATGAGAAGGCAGTTCTTAGCCTTATGCAAATAGAAGGCAATGCCTAGCCTTATGTAGATATGGAGGCAGGGCATAGCCTCATGCAAGATTTGAGACAAGGCTTAGTCTCATGCAAGGAGAAGGCAATTCTTAGCCTTATGCAGATATGGAGGCAGGGCTTAGCCTCATGCAAGATTTGAGACAAGGCTTAGTCTCATGCAAGGAGAAGGCAATGCTTAGCCTTATGCAAATATGGAGGCAGGGCTTAGCCTCATGCAAGATTTGAGACAAGGCTTAGTCTCATGCTAGGAGAAGGCAATGCTTAGCCTTATGCAAATATGGAGGCAGGGCTTAGCCTCATGCAAGATTTGAGACAAGGCTTAGTCTCATGCAAAGAGAAGGCAGTGCTTAGCCTTATGCAGATATGGAGGCAGGGCTTAGCCTCATGCAAAATTTTAGATAAGGCTTAGTCTCATGCAAAGAGAAGGCAGTGCTTAGCCTTATGCAAATATGGAGGCAGGGCTTAGCCTCATGCAAGATTTGAGTCAAGGTTTAGTCTCATGCAAAGAGAAGGTAGTGCTTAGCCTTATGTAGTGAACAAGTAGAAAATAGGAGTAGAATATTTCTTAGCTGGAGAGACATTTGCGTCTGGTGGCCTTATTGGTAGTGATTTTGATATGGGTACATTTGCGAATACCCATGTTATGTTCACTGTGCCTACATCCAAAGAAAAATTGTGAGATTTGTAGGGTGGGAGGTTGGTTTGTGACTTCATCTGCTGGCTTTGCTTTGCTCTCTGGAGGCCCTGTTTGAGTTGCCCTGGGTAACACCTGGCTGTCACGGAAATAAAGTTTTCGAAAATATGCACTTATTGATGAAAATAGAGTTGTTTTAGAAAACATAATTGTACATAATATCAAATAAATTGGATGAACTAATGACTGTAACTTTTTAGAGACATTGCGGCTTCCCTGCACTAGAATTTTGAGGCTCCTCCTCAAAATTCTGCCCAGTTTGGTAAATGATCCTCCGGTCGTTTTGCATGCCTCAAAATTTTTCAGATCTGTTCCGGAATTTTGAGAATCCTTCTCAAAATTCTGCCCCAATTACTTAACCGATTTCTGATTGTCTCGCATATAATTACGTCGGCTGGATTTGCTCCAGAGTTTTGAGGGTCCTCCTCAAAATTCTGCCCCAGTTTCTGGTTCTGGGGGAAATGAAAATTTTATTAAGGTATGACCGAACCCACATGGCTGCCTACGTATCCCCTCTTAAACGGGAATCAGGTCAAGCGTAGTTCAATTACATCAGATGAATGAATGTTAACAATCTAAGCATAGTATCTCTTGACTGCATCTGAATTGATAGGTTTTGGCCAAACTTCTCCGTCCATTTCTGCAAGTATGAGTGCTCCTTCAATTAGTACCCTGTGAACCATGTAAGGACCTTGCCAGTTGGGTGAAAATTTCCCTTTGGCTTCATCCTGATTCGGGAAGATCAGCTTCAGCACCAGTTGCCCCGGGTGAATTGTCTTGGTCTGACCATTTTGTTGAAAGCTCTGGATATTCTATTCTAATAAAGTTGACCGTGACATACTGCATTCATTTATTATCCATCTATGAGGGCTAGTTGCTCATATCAGCTCCTTATCCATTCTGCATCACTGAGTTTGGCTTCTTGTATGATCCTAAAAGAAGGAATTTCTACCTCACCTGGTATGACAGCTTCGGTACCATAAACCAGTAAATAGGGAGTTGCCAGTTGATATGCGAACTGTGGTACGGTACCTCAATAAGGCAAAGGGTAACTTCTCATGCCATTGTTTGTGATTTTCTACCATCTTCCTTAGTATCTTCTTGATGTTCTTGTTGGCAGCTTCCACAACTCCATTCATTTGAGGCTTGTATGCCGTAGAGTTTTTGTGTTTGATTTTGAAGGTTTCACACATGGCTTTCATCAAAACACTGTTGAGATTGGCGGCATTATCCGTGATAATGGACTCGAGAACCTCGAATCGGCAAACAATACGATCTTTTACAAAACCTGCGACGACTTTCTCGGTTACAGCTTTGTAGGATACACCCTCTACCCATTTTGTGAAGTAATCCATGGCCACCAAAATGAACTGGTACCCGGTAGAGGCAGTGGGCTCAATTAGACCAATGACGTCCATTCCCCAGGCAGCAAAAGGCCAAGGCGCACTAGTTGCGTTGAGCTTATTAGGTGGTACCCTTATCATGTCTGCATATACCTAGCACTAGTGGCATTTCTGGACGTACCGGATGCAATCTGTTTCAATGGTCATCCAAAAATATCCAGCTCTAAGTATCTTCTTGACTAGAACATAACCATTCATATGTGGTCCGCAAGTTCAGGCATGTACCTCTTCAAGTAATCTGGAAGCCTCCTTTGCATCAACACATCTTAATAACCCCAAATCAGGAGTTCTTCTATACAGGGTTCCTCCGCTTTGGAAGAAGTGATTGGACAACCTCCGCAGTGTGCGTTTCTGAGTATGGTCTGCCTGTTCTGGATATTCTCCTTTCGCCAAATATTCTTTGATGTCGTGGAACCAAGGTTTTACATCCGTTTCTTCCTCAACATGAGCACACTAAGCCGGTTGATTATGGATCCTCACTGGGATGGGATCGATGATATTCTTATCCGGATGTTGTATCATTGATGACAAAGTGGCCAGTACGTCTGCGAACTCATTTTGAATTTTGGGCACATGTTTGAATTCTATCTTTGTGAATCTCTTCATCAATTCCTGCACATGATACAAGTATGGTAGTATCTTGGTGTTCTTCGTAGCCCATTCTCCTTGAACCTGATGTACCAGAAGATCCGAATCGCCAATTACCAACAACTCTTGTATATTCATATCAATGGCCAAATTGAGCCCCATAATGCAAGCCTCATATTCTACCATATTGTATGTGCATGGAAACCTAAGCTTTGCAGATACCGGGTAATGTTGACCTGTTTCTGATACCAACACTGCTCCAATGCCCACTCTCTTGTAGTTTGCAGCCCCATCGAAGAACATTCTCCAACCATCGTACGCTTCAGCAATGTCCTCTCCTACGAATGACACTTCTTCGTCAGGAAAATACATTTTTAGTGGTTCGTATTCTCCTTCCATAGGATTTTCAGCAAGATGGTCTGCCAATGCTTTTCCTTTGACCGCCTTCTGAGTTACATTGACAATATCGAACTCACTTAACCATATCTGCCACTTGGCTAACTTCCCGGTTGGCATGGGCTTCTGAAAGATGTACTTCAAATGGTCCATCCTAGATATGAGGTATGTGGTATAGGCACAAAAGTAATGCCTCAATTTCTGAGTTGTCCATGTCAAGGCACAGCAAGTGTGTTCCAGTAGAGAGTATCGTGCTTCATAAGGTGTGAGCTTCTTACTCAGGTAGTATATGGCTTGCTCCTTTCTTCTTGTTTCGTCATGTTGTCCCAAAACACATCCGAAAGCTCCATATAATACAGACAGATAGAGCGGTCTCCCAGGTTCTGGCGGGACTAGGAGCGGCGGTGTAGACAAGTATTCCTTGATTTTGTCAAAAGCCTTTTGACAATCCTCGGTCCACCTAGTTTCGGCATCTTTTCTAAACATTTTGAAGATGGGTTCACATATATCATGGATTGTGCTATTAAGTGGTTGATGAAGTTGAGGCATCCTAGGAAGCTCATCACGCCCTTCTTGCTTTCTGGTGGTGGTAACTCTTCGATAGCCTTAACTTTGGATGGGTCCAACTCGATTCCTCGGCGCCTGACGATGAATCCCAATTGCTTTCCTGCGGGAACCCCGAATGCACACTTTGCAGGGTTCAGTTTTAGATTGTACCTCCTTAGTCTATCAAAGAACTTTCTCAAGTTTGCTTTGTGATCTGCAGCCCTCTTACATTTGATGATGACGTCTTCAACATACACCTCTATTTCCTTGTGTATCATATCATGGAAGATGGTTGTCATGGCTCTCATGTAAGTAGCCCCAGCATTCTTTAGACCGAATGGCATCATCTTGTAGCAATACACTCCCCACGGTGTAATGAGAGTTGTTTTCTCTGCGTCTTCTTCATCCATCCAGATCTGGTGATAACTCGCGAAGAAATCTACAAAGGATTGGAGTTAATGTTTTGCGCAATTGTCGATCAGGATGTGTATATTTGGCAGTGGGAAGTCGTCCTTGGGACTTGCTCTATTTAAATCCCGATAGTCAACACACACCCTGACTTTCCCGTCATTCTTCGGAACTGGTACAATATTGGCTAGCCAGGTTGAGTACTCAACTACCTTGAGAACTTTGGCTTTGATTTGCTTAGTGACCTCTTCTTTGATTTTCAGACTCTTGTCTGGTTTGAACTTCCTATGTTTTGGTGGGTGCCAGGGATTTGGGTAGTGGTGATCGTTGCTGGAGTTTTGAGGATCGGGAATAGGGTTTGGTGTGTTCTAAGGAGTGTGATAGGTAGTGGTTTGTGGGTACTGGGTTGGTTGATGATAGTGTTGTAGAGGAGTGGGTACCGGTAGAGGATTGAGATTTTTAGGTGGTGCGGCGTATTGATGGGGTGCGGGAGGATTTTGTGGATGTTGGTTTGTCGTGTTTTGAGGAGGTGCTAGGTTTTGAACATTTTGTTGGTTAACGTCTTGGACGTTCAGAGTGAGGGAGAGATTTTCCAAGTTGCGGACCTGCTCAAGTTCTCCTTGTAACTCCAGTATTTTCTGCTCCAATCGCAGGACCAAATCATTCTGGGCTGGAGTACTCCGACCGTATGAAGTTTCAATATTCTCAGCATTTTCTTTTCGTATACCACTCAAGTCATCCATCTTAGCTTTTCCTCTACTTTTTGGATTACTCGGAGGAGGAGGAGGTGGAGGGCCTCTAGATCTGGTGTGATATGCTGATGATGCCAGTATGTGCGAACCAACCTTAGGGGATGGGAATAATAAAAATAAAGAAAAATAAAAGGTAAACAAGTTAGTAAGGATTCTGAAAGTGTTTGCAGTATGTAAACACATATTGCGAGAATGTAAATTCGCGTCCTAATTTGGAAGCCTCGTTGTGCCCGAGGTAGGCCTAGAGACAAATAGATTTGGAGAATTTCAGTGCCAATGATTGCCTCATTTCATTAATGTAAAAATAGATGAATGTAAAATGACACTAAATAAGATAAGTCACTAATGGCACTTGGCCTTATTACATGTGAAAAAGCAAATAAACCTAATCTACTTGGTCCCAGAAGGACCTTCTCCAGGCAGGATGTTTTTGGCTTCGTCGATCAAATTCCCCAGTTCGCGCAGGTTCAGCAGTAGGTATGCCCTTGCTAAATGTCCTCCTTCGCTTCCTTCAGTATTCTGGCAATCGGTGACTCTCTTCCTCATTTTTCCCTCCAATTCCATCAGACTGTACTCCAGATATTCCAACCTTTCGCTTGATTTGACAGCCCTCTCCCTCC
Source organism: Nicotiana attenuata (assembly GCF_001879085.1). NCBI lineage: Eukaryota > Viridiplantae > Streptophyta > Magnoliopsida > Solanales > Solanaceae > Nicotiana > Nicotiana attenuata. Next base: position 197,996 of record NW_017670609.1, read on the forward strand.
ATTCATGAATTAGTTCCATATCGGTCTTGTGTCGCTCCATGTGCTCGGCCTCGGACTCATGAACTCTTTTGCGCAGTTTGTTTTACTTGTGCTTCGACAACTTCATCTATGACTCTATTTCCTGGACCAACCCTTGGCTCAAATATTCCTTCTATGTTATCCTCTAACCATGAGTGGTAAAAGAACAGATGACCAGGATGATATCGATCTGGCTCGATTGTATCCTTTTCCACGATAATTTTCAAATGCCACATGTGCTGAACTTCACATTTGTATGGGACGTCGTCATCCTGAAAATCTGCTCGGTAGTGACTCATTTTATCAACTTGCGGTATGTGATAATAGGCTATATAGATGCTATTTACACTCCTAATGTACCATACTTTATTGTTGTTTTAAAGGTTAAATGCTAACAAAATACTCTAATTGGTGTTCTTTTGCTTTGCAGGGACCAATCCAAGTTAGAAAGAGACTATGGAGTGTTTTGGAGTCAATAATGTGGATATAAGGCCAATCAAGAAGAACCGAAACAAAAATAAGCAAGAAAGAGGCAAAGGAGGACTGGGCAAGAAGCAAGCGCGACCGCGGCTGGATGCGGTAGGCCAAGCAAGTGAAGCAGAATAGTTGTGTTTCACCGCGGTCGCGCCGCGTTCTGCCGCGACCGCGGTTGACAGTGTAACTGCCCAGAAATTTTGGGACTAAAGTGTAGATCGGGGGAAATTTATCCTAACCCTTTATAAACTCAACAAACTCGCCCAAGCTAAGGTTAAGCTTGTTTTTAGACTGAACTGGAGGCAAGAACAAGTGTGAGAAGAGCAATCAACCATTAGAGTTTTTTTTAATCTTCTCTTTGTTATTTCAATTGCACATTATGAGTACTTTTGTAGTTTCATCTTGCTTTGCTATGAGTAGCTAAATACTTTGTCTAGGGTTTTGATGGAACCTATTGAAGGATGAACTTCGTGTTATGTTAATATAGTTTGCCCGGTTTAATCTCTATTTGTTCAACTACGTTCTTGTTGTAGTTAATTGATAGGATCCTCAATTAGCTGTGCCTATTTAGTATGTATTACTGGGAGAGAGTGCATATTTAGGTAATTGTTGAACAACACCACTCCCAAAGTATATGAGGGATCAATAACTGAGGGTTTAAAGGCGAGATTAGGAATAACGAAGCCTTGGGTGCTATCTAAAGTGAGCTGTAATAAAAGCCAGCTAGCGTAACTCGGGAGAGTGCATCTAGTAAATTATCGTGATTACTCGAGAGAGATTTACGGTAATAAGAGCGCTGATGATCGATAGAGACGATTAGGCAAATCTATGCGAAACATAACAGGAAGGGATTCCATCAATAGGGGAAATCATAACCTTAGGTCCTTCTCTTATTTGTTTACAACTCAATCATAGTTAGCTGTTAGGTTACTTGCTTATATTTAGTTAGAGTTAGTTAAAACATCACCAATTGTTATTTAAATATCTAGGAAGTTGATTACAAAGAATTTAGTGAGTCTAACAAAAGTAACTGGTAGGTTAGTTCTCTGAGAATTCGACTCTGGGCTAAATACTCGGATTATATTTGCAGCTACCGCTTTGTCCTTTTTATAAGGCATAGCTGGGCGTGATCAAATTTTTGGCGCCGTTGCCGGGGAATTAAAGGTGTTATCAATTACAATTGAAATAAATACAAAAATTCTTAGTGTAGTCAGTTTTCTTTACTTCCAATCTTTACATTGAAATTTTAACATTTGATGACTTGGTTATACAAATGCATGCATAGAAACTCATCGAGAACTGGTGAAGTATTTGAAGCATTATTAGATCTCGAGAAAGTTTTCAAGGCCTTGAACTGGGCTAACCGGAAAAACAAACAACAATAAACAACTGAACAATTCAAACCGTACATGGGGGACAATGTGGTAGACCCAGTTGCGCCAGTAGCGCCAGTGGCACCTCTTGTGTCAGAGGCTGCTCTATATGACTGGGCACAACCCACAACAGAGAATTTGGCCACATCAATTTTAGTCCCGCATATACAGTCTGGATCATTTCAAATCACGAACAACATGCTTCACTTGTTGCAAAACAAGGGACTATTTTCGGGGTCACAAATCGAAGATCCTCAACAACACTTGAAGAAATTCCTGTCAATCTGCAAAACTCAAAGGCAGCTAACGTAACTCAGGAAGCAATAAAGTTGTTGTTTTTCCATTCTCAGTAACAGGAGTTGCCCAGACTTGGCTAAACTCACTCCCCATTAATTTCATAATGACTTGGGAGGATTTAGTCAAACAATTTGTGAACAAGTTTCGTCCACCCAACAAGACTGCTCAACAAATTGATGAAATTTTGAGTTTCAAACAGAAATCAATGGAGACACTGCAAGAAACATGGGAACGATTCAAAGGGATGTTGGTTATATGTCCGCACCATGGTATTTCAGATCAGATGTTGGGGTAGCGGTTTTACATGGGTCTGGCAGATAGCGTGAAGGGTAATGTGGATGCTTCAGCTGGTGGAGCATTTTTGAGCAAAACATGGACACAAAGCTAGAGTCTGCTTGACAAGATGGCACAGAATTCGAGGTGGACAACCAGGAATGCACCTATCACTCCAGTAGTTCACTCAGTGCCCTTAGATCCATCCAACACTCTCGCTGAAAACATGGCCACATTAATGACATAGATGTGTCTACTCACCAAAAAGGTGGAAGAGTCAGGGCAGAAGCAGCAAGTACACATTGTTGATAATACCAATGGGGGCCTATGCACATCTTGCATTAACCAGCCAATTGGTAACCAATGGAATGCAGAAAGTGATCATTATCACTACCCTCAAGACATGAACTATGTATCTAATTATGGGGGCCAGAGACAAGGTGGTCAGAATTGGGGCCAACAACATCAGCCATACAGGCCAGTCCAGCCACAGCTCAATAATGGAAACATAGGAGGTATGAGACCTCACAATAATATGGCGCCTTACAAAAGGCCACAGGGATATAATAATCAAAATCAGCAGCAGGGTTATCATCCTCCTCAGCAGCAGCATGGTGGAAGATAGGAAGATGGGTTTGCTAGACTTGAGGCAATGATGCAGCAAGCTGTTAGGTCAAATGCAAAAATGAGTGAAAGAGTAGATGCACATGAGTCAGCTATTAAGAATATTGAAGTGCAGATGGGCCAGAATTCAGTGTCTTTGAATAATCATCCTCTTGGGACATTGCCTGCAGACACGCAGGTAAATCTAAAAGATCAAGGCCCGAAGCAGCTGATGGCAGCGAGTCTACATAATGGCAGAGACTTAGACTTGGAGTAAGAGAGGGCCCGAGAAAGCAGACAGGCTGAGACACTTGTACCAGTGCCCATTGAGCTAGATAAGTCAACGAAACTGACAGAGGTGACACTACAGCCTGCCCAAGAAGAACATAACATACAAATTGAGGCTGAGAAAGAAGCTGAAACAGCCCAGGCACCGGTAGTTGAAATGGTAGCTGACAAAGAGCATTCCCAAATCATTGGGAAGAAGAGACTTCCAGCACCATTCCCACAGAGGTTAGCCAAGTACCAAAAAGAAGAGCAATATAATAATTACTTGGAGATGCTGAAACAAATCAAGGTAAATATTCCATTAATTGATGCTTTGAAGGAGATGCCTCGTTATGCAAAAATGATGAAGGACTTGATTTCCCGAAAATTGGATTTCCAAGACTTGGCCACAGTACTCTTACTCAGACCTGCAGTGCTGTGGTGTCTAGACCAGTTGCTGAGAAGCTGTCTGACCCATGGAGTTTCACAATTCCCTGCACCATTGGTAACTTTGCTTTTGCCAATGCACTTTGTGATTTGGGGGCTAGCATAAATCTTATGCCCCTGGCGATTTATAAGAGGTTGGGGATTGGAAGAGCTAGACCCACATCTATGTTGTTGCAGCTAGCTGACAGGACCGTGAAAAGACCTTCTGGTATCTTGGATGACGTGCTGATTCAGGTAGGGAAATTTGTGTTCCCTGCAGATTTTGTGATTTTAGATTGCAAGGTGGATGAAGAAATTCCCATAATTTTGGGAAGGCTGTTCTTGGCCTCAGGGAGAGCTCTAATTGATTGTGAAACTGGGGAGCTCAAGATGAGATTGAACGATGAGGAGATAACATTCAATGTGCAGAAATCTATGAGGCGACCGAGTGAATTCGCCAATTGCTCTCTTATTGATGCCGTGGATGTAATAGTAGAAGCTGATGATGAAACGTTGACAATTGAGGACCCTCTTGCTGTATGTCTGGTAAATTTAGATGAGGTGAATGGGGAAGAATTGGCAGAATGGGTGCTGGCTTTAGAGGGCAGAGGGTTATGGGATAGAACTCTTGAATTCGAGCCCCTGCACTTAGAAAACAGAGAAACTCCTCCAGCTAAGCCATCCGTAGAAGAACCACCAAAGCTGGAATTGAAGCCACTACTCACCCATCTCAGGTATGAGTTCCTAGGACCTAACTCCACATCACCTGTTATTATCTCATCTAGCTTGTTAGATGTGCAGGCACAACAACTTTTGCAGGTACTCAAGGAGAGCAAGACTGCCATTGGGTGGACCATGGCAGACATTAAGGGGATCAGCCCGGCATATTGTATGCATAAAATTCTGTTGGAAGAGGGACACAAACCTTCCAGGGAGAACCAAGGAAGGCTGAACCCAACATCAAGGAAGTGGTGAAGAAAGAAGTGATTAAGTGGTTGGATGCGGGAATCATTTTCTCAATCTCAGACAGCAACTGGGTTAGCCCGGTGCAATGAGTTACTAAGAAGGGTGGCATGACGGTGGTCAAAAATGTTAACAATGAGCTGATCTTTACAAGAACCGTCATAGACTAGAGAATTTGCATGGACTACAGAAAGTTAAATCTGGTCACCCGGAAAGACCACTTCCCACTTCCCTTCATTGATCAGATGCTTGACAGATTGGCAGGGAGATCTCACTTCTATTTTCTGGATGGGTACTCAGGGTACAATTAAATCTCCATTGCATCAGAGGACAGAGAGAAGACCTCCTTCACTTGCCCATATGGCATTTATGCTTTTCGGAGGATGCCCTTTGGCCTATGTAATGCACATACCGCATTCCAAAGGTGCATGATGGCCATATTCATTGACATGGTCGAAGACATAATGGAGGTGTTCATGGATGATTTCTCAGTGGTGGGAAACTCATTCGACGAGTGCCTTATAAATCTGACCCGAGTGTTGATACGATGTATTGAGACTAACCTAGTTCTTAACTGGGAAAGTGCCATTTCATGGTACAAGAGGGCATAGTCTTGGGACACCGGGTATCAAGCAAGGGAATCGAGGTGGATCGTGCTAAAGTTGACGTGATAGCAAAGCTGCCACCCCCCACTTCAGTCAAGCCAATCAGGAGCTTCCTCGGGCATGCCGATTTTTATCGGAGATTCATAAGAGACTTCTCAAAAATTGCCAACCCTCTCTGTAAGTTGTTAGAGAAAGATCACCCTTTCTTGTTTTCTGATGATTGTAAGGTAGCATTCGAGGAGTTGAAAAAAGAGGCTAGTCACAGCACCCATCATTGTTGCCCCCAACAGGGAGCAAACATTCGAACTCATGTGTGATGCCAGTGACTCGCAATGGGGATAGTGCTGGGACATCGGAAAGACAAGCTAATGCACCCCATCTACTATGCCAGTAGAACGCTGAGTGGAGCCCAACTGAACTACACTATGACTGAAAAGGAGATGCTGGCTGTGGTGTTTGCATTCGACAAGTTCAGATCATACCTGATTGGCTCTAAGGTAATTGTATATATTGATCATGCAGCTCTTAGGTACTTGATTGAGAAGAAGGAGTCCAAACCACGCCTGATTCGTTGGGTGCTGTTACTGCAAGAGTTCGACCTTGAAATCCGTGATCGTAAGGGCACAGAAAACCAAGTCGCTGATCATCTATCATGACTTGAGGTAGCTGAAAACTCAATTGAGGTTGAGGATATTCTGGAAACCTTTCCAGACGAACAGCTACTCGCTACAAGCCCTGAGGAAGTGCCATGGTATGCAGACTTTGCAAATTTCCTAGCAAGCGGTATAGTTCCCTATGACCTTTCCTCTATGCAAAAGAAAAGGTTTTATCGTGACTGGCGCATGTATTATTGGGATGAACCTTATCTGTTTCGAATATGTGTTGACAATATGATCCGGAGGTGTGTCCCCGAGATAGAACAATCTTCTGCTTTGCAGGCATGTCACGCATTGGCATATGGAGGGCATTTTGGAGGAGTCAGGACGGCCGCAAAAGTGCTAAAGGTCGGGCTCTACTGGCCAACAGTGTTTAGGGATGCACATCAATGGGTGAAGGGTTGTAATGAATGTCGGCGAACCTAGAACATTTCCCGTCACCATAAGATGCCCATGAACCTAATTCAAGAGGTTGAAGAGTTCGATGTCTAGGGGATTGACTTCATGGGCCCCTTCGTCAGCTCCTTTGGCAATAAGTACATACTTGTTGTTGTAGATTACGAGTCCAAATGGGTGGAAGCTGCATCACTTCCCACCAATGAAGCAAGAATGGTGGTTGGATTTTTTAAGAAGAATATATTCGCCCGTTTTGGGACCCCGAGAGCTATTATTAGTGATGGAGGCACTCACTTCTGCAATCGAGCCTTCGAGAAGTTGCTAGCAAAGTACGATGTGCGCCACAAGGTGGCAACACCATATCATCCTCAGACCAGTGGACAGGTCAAAGTGTCTAATAGAGAGATAAAGAGTGTATTGACCGAGACTGTAAATGCCACAAGAACTGATTGGGCGAAAAAGCTAGATGATGCACTCTGGGCCTACAGAACTGCTTTTAAAACACCAATTGGTATGTCACCATATACATTGGTGTTCGGGAAGGCCTGCCACTTGCCAGTGGAACTTGAACATAGAGCTTGGTAGGCGATGAAACAGCTGAATCTACACATTGAGGCTGCGGGCACAACGAGAATCACAGAATTGCATAAGCTCGACGAGTTCCGATATCTTGCTTTTGAGAGCACAAGGTTGTACAAGGAAAGAATGAAGATGTTGCACGACAAGAACATTGTGGAGCAAAATTTCAACCCCGAGGACATGGTATTGCTCTACAACTCAAGATTAAGGCTATTTTCGGGTAAGCTCAAGTCACGATGGTCTGAACCATTTCGAGTGGTCGAAGTATTCCCTTCAGGGGCTGTAGATATTGCCTCAGAGAAAGAGTCTCATACATTTAGAGTTAATGGGCAGAGATTGAAACTATATGTGGGCATGAATGAACCAAAGGAAGTGTCAGAGATCCACCTGACTGAACCTCAGAGGTCGAGCGAGCCTTAAATGCGCTTATCTACGTCGTGCCACGACATTAAATCAGGCGCTGTGTGGGAGGCAACCCATGAATGTTGTTGTTTTTCTTTTCGTTTGTAACTTCCTGATGAATCAAAAAAAAAAGCTCGCCATCGCGAACACGGTTGGACCGCGGCGCAACCGCGGTAAAAGAGGAGTGTTCTACCTCAGGAATGCTCGATCCGCCGCGACCGCAGTGGGACCGCGGCATGATCGCGGTGAAACACGATGATTCTGTTTCTCGCCCCTTCACTCGTTGCGGCCGCGGTGGGACCGCTGTCGACCACGGTGAGTAGCAACAACACTCTCGCCCAGGTAAGTCTTGACTTAATTTTTTCTTTTATTTTCTTTGGTTTTCTAATCCCCTCCCCCCCNTCATACATTTAGAGTCAATGGGCAGAGATTGAAACTATATGTGGGCATGAATGAACCAAAGGAAGTGTCAGATATCCACCTGACTGAACCTCAAAGGTCGAGCGAGCCTTAAATGCGCTTATCTGCATCGTGCCGCGATGTTAAATCAGGCGCTGCGTGGGAGGCAACCCTTGAATATTGTTGTTTTTCTTTTCTTTTGTAACTTTCTTATGAAAAAAAAAAAGCTCGTCACCGCGAACGCGACCGCGACGCAACCGTGGTAAAAGAGGAGTATTCTGCCTCAGGAATGCTCGATCCACCACGACCGCGGTGAAACACGATGATTATGTTTCTCGCCCCTTCACTCACCGCGGTCGCGGTGGGACCGCGGTCGACCGCGGTGAGTCGCAACAACACTATCGCCCAGGTAAGTCTTGACTTAATTTTTTCTTTTCTTTTCTTTTCTTTTCTAATCCCCCCCCCCCCCCNACTAGGGATTGGAGCCATATGGCGGCAAAAGGCGACTAGGGAATGGAGGCCCTATGTCTAAAAATCTCAACTAGGGATTGGAGCCCTATGTTGGCAAAAGGCGACTAGGGGATGGTGACGCTATGTCTAAAAATCTCAACTAGGGGTTGGAGACCCTATGTTGGACCAACGCCTCTCTCCCCTCTTCTTCTTCTTCTTCACCTCTCTCACACTCCCACACACACCCCACCCACTTTCCACTCCTTCTCATCCTCTACTACAACCAGGTATGTCACGCTTCCCTCTCTCTTCTCTTGTATTTTTGTTTTAGTATTTTGCAAGTTCAATGCCTTAATTGTTGTAGTATTTATAGTAGATTTTTTTTCTTTTGATTTTCTTTTCTGCTTTTTAGTGGGTTGTGTGCATAATGTTGTAGAGAAGTGTGTGCACAATGTTGTAGAGAAGTGTGTGATTTTGTGTGTAAAACTAATTGTGGTGGGGTGGAATGGTGATGTACGAATGGTTAATTTGGAAAAAAAATTGATGGTTCCATGGGGCTAGGTGTGTTAGAATAGAGCCCTTGCTCACAAGGTGTTTGTGAATTTGCCCCAGTGGAGTTGTAATGGCTAATGCGACCATGGTGGTGGTGAAGTCTGAGTAACCACCCAGGGTTCGCACAACCCACACCCTCACTAATATGAGGCTCTATTTTTGGCAGGTACAATGCACCAATCCAGGAAGAGACGTACCACAGGGTCCTCCGCTAGTGGACCGGGCAGTTCTTTTAGAGCTCGGGGTTAAGCTAGTGCGGAACAGTTTGACGCGCTAGGTTTGTCTCCAAACTAGCTGAGGAGCGGTATAACGCCAAGGCGTCCAAGAAATTGTTACCTGAAGTCCATATTGACCGGCAAGCCTTGCAACTGGAATGCCCAAGTATCTTTGCAGAGTTGAGGAGGTGTCAGCTAGGAATCCTCTTTGATGAACCGGATGAGGTGAATGTACTGATGGTAAGGAAGTTTTATTCGAACTGCCCGGAGCATGTTAATGGGGTGGACACAGTACGAAACACCCGGGTAAATGCATCCCTTGAGGCCATCCGCCGAGTGTACCGGCGGCCAGTATTCACTGGGGATACAGATCATTACCTTGTTTATCGCCACCCAAATATCTGGTGGGAACGGATTTTTGAAACAATATGTATGCCTGACTGGGAGTATATATGGATAAAGCACCGGATAACACTGAACTCCCAGTCTCTCAATTGGGAGGCTAAGTGTTGGCTCACAATTATCAACAGCCGGTTGCTGCCCTCCAGCAACACTACCGATGTTAATGGGCCAGGAGCAGCAGCTATCTACTGTTTTATGACCCACCATGATTTTGATGTCGCCAAGCTCCTTCATGATAAGATGTTCATTCGCTCCCCCGAAGTACTCAAACGGTGCTACTTCCCCTCTCTGGTTACCAAGTTGTGCCGTGCTGCACGAGTTCCTGAAAATCCCAGAGTAGATGGGAAATTGTCATTGAAAACCCCATTCCGGGCTGGAAAAATCAGAGTTGGGAGAGAGCCGGTAGTGGTGGTTGATGATGATGATGATGCTGATGAGGATGCTGAGGATGCTGCCGCCCCACCACAGCCGAGATCTGATGAGGCGGGCCCATCACAGGCCGGCCGAAGTACCCACTATAGCCCTGGAGCAAGAAATAGCTGGCCTTCGCACTTCGGTCACTGACCTGGGCACCAGAGTTGACAATTTGACTACTCAACATGCCAAGTCGGAAAAAAAGATCATGGGCTGGTTTCGGGCACTAGGACGAGCGTGTCACCTCGATCCTAGCACTGTATCCGATCGGGATTGAGCATCAGGGAAGTCCCCTTACCTTACTCTGCTTTATATTCATTGACATGGGGGCATGCCAAAGCTTTAAGTGTGGGATGGGGGATGGTTGTTGTTGTAAAATTGTATAACTTTGTATGGTGTTGTTTTGTTGTTTGGTATTGTTGGTTTATGTTAGTTAAATTTGACTTGGCCTGAAGACGGACACCTCTCGACGGGTCTCTTGAGGGACATAAGTCAAAATAAATAAAATAATATAAAAAAAAAGATTTTCGTTTGATTAGGTAGTGTATCAACTCCCCCTTAGTTTTTCTTTAAACCACGGTTCTTTTCCAAGGGTTTCTATTTGAACCGAGTGTAGTTAGTTTTCTTTTTAGTTTAGGAAGTCTTGGGCGAGAGGCAAAAAATGGAAATAGGGACCCTTATCTCTATGGTACCTTGAATAAAGACTGCTTTAGTGTGACACTTAGGCTCTTTAGTTGACTCAAAGAAGGCCTTAAATTGTGTGTTCCTGAATGGCTCAAGTACTTAGAACGGAGTGTCTGATGATCCTAACTGAATTGAGTCATGTGCCGTGTGTGAGTGAGGTTTTCTGTATTCTGTGTTAACATTCAATGCCTAGAACTTGCCATGTGTGTATGCAAAGCGAAATGGTAGCCTTGTTTTGTCTGGAAAGTGAAATAGGCATTTCTTTGCTTAACCCTTCTATGTATGTTTGTTCCCACCTAACTGTGTATACCTTAGTAAACCCCGTTGAGCCTGTAGGCATGTTTTCCTTGGCAACCACATTACAAGCCTAACCCGAGGTTAAATAGCCTATCTTGTTGAACCCTATCACCTCTTAGAAGCACTCAGAGTGTAATGGATATGGAAAAATATAAGTGTGGGGTGGTTGGTTGGGCTGTTAAGTGGAATTAAGGGGAGAAAAAGAAAGAAAAAGAAAAAGTGCACTGGCTAAGAAAAAGTGCACTGGCTAATAAACAATATTAGAGGCTACCAAAAAAAAGACAGAGAAGCCTCAACGTGGTGGCAGCTATTAAAAGAAAAAGTGTGCTTAAGAAAAAAAAAGGGGTTAACACAATAATGTAATGATGGAAGGAAGGTGTGATAAAGTTAAGAGCTTAAAAGTACACAATCTAGTGGAGTGCTTAGGGAGGTGTAGTCACTATACCCAGATGTATCATACCCGTCCCGCAGCCAACATTACAACCAACTAAAGTCCTATTTGATTCTAGACCGAATGAGCTCGATTAGTCGAGTATTACACTACGGGCAAGCCTATGGTGTGTTGTTTGTGGCATAAGAATTTGTTCTGAGGGTGAGTGAAATGTTTTATTCGAATTCCTCAGTGTATAGTTTGTAAACGATATAATTCTCTTTTGTAGTGAGTAGGCACATGATTCATGAAGGGAAGGTAAGTCTGGACCTCTGACTGAGAGTAGGAGAGCTGTTTAGGGGTATTGCGTGGCTAGAAAGGAGTCCACTCTCAAGGCGAGGAGGTTGCGCTGAAGTAGTCTATCAATGTGAACTATTCTTGGTATAGGGAGTAGGGAAGTGACCCAATGACGATTAGGCCTATAGAGTATGGTGTGTTGCTAGAGGACTAGCAATGGTTTAAGTGTGGGGTGTTGATAATAGGCTATATAGACGCTATTTACACTCCAAATGTACCATACTTTATTGTTGTTTTAAAGGCTAAATGATAACAAAATACTCTAATTGGTGTTCTTTTGCTTTGCATGGACTAATCCAAGTTAGGAAGAGACTATGGAGTATTTTGGAGTCAATAATGTGGATATAAGGCCAATCAAGAAGAACCCAAACAAAAATAAGTAAGAAAGAGGCAAAGGAGGACTGGGCAAGAAGCCACCACAACCGCAGTCGACCGCGGCTGGACCGCGGTAGGCCAAGCAAGTGAGGCAGAATAGTTCCGTTTCACCGCAGTCGCGCCGCGTTCTGCAGCGACCGCAGTCGACTATGTAACTGCCTAGAAATTTTGGGACTAAAGAGTAAATCGGGAGAAATTTATCCTAACCCTTTATAAACTCAACAAGCTCGCCCAAGCTAAGGTTAAGCTTGTTTTTAGACTGAACTGGAGGCAAGAACAAGTGTGAGAAGAGCAATCAACCATTAGAGTTTTTTTTAATCTTCTCTTTGTTATTTGAATTGCACATTATGAATACTTTTGTAATTTCATCTTACTTTGCTATGAGTAGCTAAATACTTTGTTCTAGGGTTTTGATGGAACCTATTGAAGGATGAACTTCGTGTTATGTTAATATAGTTTGCCCGGTTTAATCTCTATTTCTTAAACTATGTTCTTGTTGTAGTTAATTGATAGGATCCTCAATTAACTGTGCCTATTTAGTATGTATTACTCGGGAGAGAGTGAATATTTAGGTAATTGTTGAACAACACCACTCCCAAAGTATATGAGGGATCAATAACTGAGGGTTTAATGGCGAGATTAGGGATAATGAAGCCTTGGGTGCCATCTAAAATGAGCTGTAATAAATGCCAGCTAGCATAACTCGGGAGAGTGCATCTAGTAAATTATCGTGATTGCTCGGGATAGATTTACGGTAATAAGATTGATCATGATCGATAGAGACGATTAGGCAAATCTATGCGAAACATAACAGGAAGGGATTCCACCAATAGGGGAAATCATAACCTTAGATCCTTCTCTTATTTGTTTACAACTCAATCATAGTTAGTTGTTAGTTTACTTGCTTATATTCTGTTAGAGTTTGTTAAAACATCACCAATTGTTATTTAACTATCTGGGAAGTTGATTACAAAGAATTTAGTGAGTCTAAAGAAAGTAATTGGTAGGTTAATTCTCTGAGGATTCGACTCTGGACTAAATACTCAGATTATATTGGCAGCGACCTCTTTGTCCTTTTTATAAGGCATAGCAGCCAAACTTGTAGCAGCAGATTGCAACCTTCGAAGTGTTTGTACCGTTTCTAACAACGCTCTAAGGCCCGGTATATGTCTGCTATGATCATCGGGATAATGGTATACGTCTGCCCCTCGATCCCATCCATTAAGGTTTTAGCTACCATGGCCAGTCTGGTGTGGATTCTTACCCCTTGGATTCGGAACACTAACATGCCCAAGAAACAGACGATGAACACAAAAACCCTGCGGTGGATCCAACCCAAGGAAGTGATGGAGAATTCGTCATCAAAAATACGATCTCTGCTGTGACCATGTCGTTCATAGAGGAAGTCGAAGGGCATGTAGGAATTTTTCAGGCACTTCAAGTCATCATTCTTCTTTAATCCCATCATTTTCAAAAATCCCCTAGTAGAGCGATTTTCCGGCACCAATAAACCGGGACTGTCCCAAGGTAGCCTAGTGAATCCCCCCTATTTCTTCCAAGAGAGGGGTCATTTCTATGTTTCCAAAGCGAAACACGACTCTTTCTTTGTCCCAGAACATTGTGGCAGCTTCGATCAACATGTTGTTCGGCTGGAGGTCCAATAAAGAAGGAAACTTTCCCAAGACCCTTTTTACATGATTCTTATCACTTGATGGAAGATCCTCCCACCAATCTAGCAACAATGGTGGTATGTTACGGACCATGCCGAACCTGGGGACTTCGTGCCTCATTTTCTGCAAAACAAATATGGTTAGGCCCTTTCCCCCTCCAGATCCGACTATTTATACAACAATGATTAGCATATTGGCACTTAATTCTCCAAAATCAATGCACACAATCGTGGTGGCGTCCGTTGGGATTATGGAAAACCTGATGGACTTTTGGACGAGGTTTGTCTTAGTGGGTTATTATGTGGACAACATATTAACCCAGCTAGGTTTGATTATGATGCATGCACAATTAATCAGAGTAAGGTTTCTAGGGGGGTCTAGACTGGTACCCTCAAGCGGACAACTTGAGGGGGAAACGCACGGAACCGTCGACTGCACCGCTGATCAACTAGTTTTACCGCAAATATGCCTTTGCGGATTTAAAGGGTGATATATAGGAAGGGCGCAAACACTCATCAAGCATTGCTATAGGATTGATTACGCACAAGTGAAATATGATGTTGAACATGATTTATGCAACAATAAATAGCATGTTGTCACGTATTTGCATGTGACAAGAATGATAAATGCAGTATTTAATAATTGAAAGCCATTTAAGAAAGCAAAAAGGAGAGAAGTCAGTTTCTGTAATAAAGGAAATCATAAATGCTTGAAAAATAGGCAACTAAATCCAAATAAGGGGAAAGGGAAAGGGTGCACATATATTAATAGAATAAAGCATGTTCAAGACAAATTCACAAAAACAAGTTTGTTATGGTAGGAGCCTAAAAATATCCTCAGCAGAGTCGCCATGCTGTCGTGCTCCCTTTTTCCTCGCGGAGTCCGGGTTTTGACATTTTGGGACAACTCCTTTTCCTTTTGGGAATTGGGTATGAGACTTGAAGAGTCGCCACCTAACGGATTAAGGTGCGTTAGGGCACCTAGAGCAAATAACTCACAAACTAGTTTACATCACCAGAGATTTGGGTAAGGGCTCGAAATTACCTTGAGGGAAAGGTGTTAGGCACCCCTCGAGGTCCACAACGGTGGGTCCCGGCCAAGCTCAATATAAGAGAATTAGTCTTATAAGCAGATAAACAAACAGATACTTTTAAGGCAAGGAGTAAAAGGGGTCCTAGGTTTTTTAGCCTATAGGATTACTTCTGTGCAATACTTGGTAATGTTCCCAAGTTGGGGTTCTACACATAGCATTAGCGCACAGGTCATCATTTCCTTTTACTACCCAATTACCCTTCCCCTTTGTTTATTACCTAGGCGTTCTAATAATATCAAATACGTGCCCTATGCGTGCATTACCCGTCCCTTACCTATAGCCTTGGAGGTGTTTAGGACCTCTATTTAAGGTGGTTCTAGACTTACCTATGGTGGTTAAAAGGAGAAAATCTAAGTGACAAACAAAAATAGGTATGACTGTCACATAAAGCGCAATTAAGGGGGGCTCATATTTACCTCCACAAATAGAAAAACAAGTGCACGCCATTCTGATAAGCAGCTTTTTTATAGCTTTAGGAGTCCTATGGGCAGGATATCTAAATGAGTACAAACAAGATATGCAGCAGTTTTATTTAGGCGAGGCAGTGAGTACCTATCAATTTGCCTACTGATTTTTTATCACTTACTGAATCTGAGTACGTTTAAAGCAGCAAGAAAATCACAATTTTAGACCCAAAATTTAATTGTCCTACAGCCTTGCCTTGGTGATAACTGGCAGAATCCTATATGCATGGTATCTAAACGTTAATCAAACCATAATTTTATAAACTAGTGATTCCACGGGCAGATTTCAGGCAGATTTTATCCGTTAGACCCTACAGGCATGCTTTCTAAGTGCTGAAGCTGATTACATGTGTTATTTCATGACACAAAAAACTGATTTTATACACGTTCCCTATAGGCATGATATCTAAATCGTCAAAACTAATTTTAAACATGATTTCCTATGGAAAAGATATCTAGGTGACCAGAATGTACTTAGTTGATAATTCCCAAAAAGGATCCTATAAGCATGTTTCTAATGCACATTGAGACTTGAGGATATGCATGAACATGAATTTTGATACAGAATTGAGAAATGCCTTAGAAGCAGGATTTCTAGTGAGGCAAAGTATGAAAATTCAGGATTTTAAAGAATGAGATAAATCCTATAAGCATGGTTTCTAATGCATATAAGTAAATAATCGTCACAGCAACCCTATAGGCATGATTTCTAATGCATGTGAATAATCACAACAACCCTATAGGCATGATTTCTACCCGATCCCAACGAAGATATATAATAATCCCTCCTAGCTTTACTAATTACCCCAATATCTATTTTTACAAAGATTATTATTACAGACCAATATGAATGAATTACATAATGAAAATCATTATACCATAGGGAGCCTTCATAGGCCCAACATCAGCCTAGAACCAAGCCTTCAAACATAGCACCTCTGAGCATAATGGTAACCCATCCATAACACATAAAGCTTGTTCCTGGTGTGTCAAAGTTCCCAAGGGCTTCAAGGACCCCAGCAATGCTTACAGGATCAGATGTTCAACAGAATTCACAAAGGATTGGAGAACCAACCCCATGTCAGAGTTCAGAGGAGTCTCATGGACCCTAAGCAGTGCTCACAATGGGAGTGGCAGGACGCTAGACAACTAAGAGTAAGAGTTGGAAAACAATACACAAGGGTGGGGGATATTTTTATGAAAACAATTTATTTTCAGAAGTGAATAAAAAACAGGTTGCAAGCAGAACAGGACCATGTTTCAACAGAGTGATTTAAACTTAGTTATCGGTAGTTAAGCAAAATGAATACTGGATTCATAGACAGAATAGAGTCACAAACAAGGTTTCACATTGCTAGAGTTGATTTATTCTATTAACTATTACCCAAATGGAATCATATAGACATGTATTTAACAGATAGAGACATGTTGAAGTCAACTGGCTAATTAGACAGCCATACAGAAAAGATGATGATAGTCTAAAGCATATTATTCTTGAAAGAAGTACACAGAAACCATGAGTTGATCAGGAACATGCTAAGGCAGCATATAAAACATGATACAAATTGGGGAATGCTTATTGAGAAATGGCTAAATAAGTGTCATGGATCAAACAGGAACATGCTATCACATAGAACAAGACAGGACCTAAGTCATGCTGGTTAAGAGGAACATAGGGCAGCACAGGAGCATATTGGGACACTAACCACACAGCCACATGGGACAAAGAGGTAACAAGACTAAAGCATACTGGTTAAAGTAAACAAGAAGCATATAATAAACATGCACATGTTGAGGTTCACAGTGAACTAATCATATAAGGCATAGAGAATATGAGCTGAAGCATAATAGTTGAGATGGCTAAGAGGCAAATTTCAAAGCAGAAGTATATTGAGACACATAGCACATAGAAGAGATTATGGTAACAGAAATAGGGGCATACCAGTTAAGAGATAGCAAACATGAAGGTGAAGGTAAGTTGAATCCAATAGCCTAGCCTTGGCTTTCAGCCGGCTAGACAGTGCAGCAAGCACAAGTAACTCAAAAGAACTACAATGGAGAGTGTGTGTGAATAAGAGTTTGTGTGTGTTTTCTATATCGTTCTCAGTGTCCGTGTGTCAGAACAATGAAATGCTTTTATAGCACACAATAGAGCAAACGAATAAGGTAGGAAATCAATTGCACACAAATAAGGCAAAGATATCAGTTAATAAGTCAATTAGGGCTAACATGAATCAATTAATAAGCAGAATTAAGTAAGTATCCCTTAAATTAAGGAAAATCTCACACGGAGTGAATCAGCAGACAAGATTGAGGTTTAAATAAGGTATGTAGTAAGTCTAAAGATCAATCAAAACACATAAATCAGAACAATAGAGGAATAAAGGGAGGTAGTACCAATTATTAATTACACATAAGGAAAGAACGGGTAAAAATCCTATAAGGAAATATCAGCTTTAAAGGGTAGAACAATTTCAAACCCTAATTAGGCAAGTAAATCAATTAATACGTTAATTGACAGAGCTAGGTAAGCGGGCAAAACATTATAACCAACAGTCATGTATAAGGTAAAAATCAGAACACCCGATTTTCTGGCCGTTTTAACGCTTCACGAGCACGTCTCCTAAGGCTCGAGGTGTGGCTCGAGGTTCGACTCTGAGGGTTCCCGACGTTCGACCTCGGGGCAGTGTAGATCAATGGTTAAGATGGCAAAACGGTAAAAGTTCCCAAGGCACTTTATTAAAGTTGACCAAGTCTATTAGGCTAGTACAAGCCCGTACCGTGGTATTAAATGGTCGTATCAGCCGCGTATCTTTGTATTAAATGCATATATAGCATGTTGGGATTTCCCCTCATATATAAAGGGGATCCTTGTCATTTTGTAAGATATACAATGCACAACATTCAATAGAAGAACAAGAGCATTCTCTGCTCTCTAACTTAAACATATTCTCCTATGATCTTATTACTTACATTTAGTGTATTTCATTGATTGTTCTTCATTTATAGCTCATTATTGATCATAAGGAGCCCTCATCAAGGCCGTTAAAACTATTAGTTCTCTGTCGACTATTCACAGCCTAACTTATAACTCGACCTCGAGGCCCCGATTCTTAGCCACTCGGTTTGCTTGATACGTTACCTTCAAGCTCTTATCCTATTTTCTAGTCTCTCACTTAGCATCCATTGCTTAACAGCTATCATAAAAATAAATCACGTATTTTTGGAACCAGAAAATCAAATCTAATTGTAATTACCATTTTCAAGGCAAATAGTTTGGCGCCCACCGTGGGGCTAAAAATAATAGTGATTGTTTTCTTACTGGTTTACTACATAACGCAAGTTATCCTTCACGCTGTTTCTTGTCCAAGAATCATTGATTTCAAGTAAAATGTCAAAATCAGTGAATGCACATTAGAACAACGGTCCTGAGGACAAAGGAGAGAATGGTGTAGCTGTTCCAAGTATTGGTGTACCACCGCGAAACCCTGAGGATGCACCAGAACCAATTCCCGTGGACGTGGCCTCGCGCAACGTCCAATACGTCGATATAAGCTCCCACACCGACAGGAGTATACGCCATGAGAACCAACAAGAAGCTCAGAAAACCCCAGCTCGGGAAGAGCGAGAGATTAGCCTTCATGTCATTTTTGAGATGTTGCAGGCACAGCAGCTGGCGATTGCTCAACTGCAAAGCCACCAAAAAACTCCAACCACAGCAACACCGAAGGCAGCTCCTCGAGCCGAACAAATACCAGAAAGATAAAGCAACAACGGGTCAGCAGCTGATCCTGCTATCATAAAGATGCTCGAGTACCTCACGAAGAGGATTGAATCAGGCGAAAAGAAGATAGAAGCCAACGACAAAAAGGTGGAGACATACAATTCAAGGGTCGATCAGATCCCAGGCGCACACCGATCCTAAAGGGTATGGATTCAAAGAAATTTGTACAAAAGCCATTCCCGTCAAGCGCCGCTCCAAAGCCCATTTCGAAGAAATTCAGAATGCCTGATCTCCCGAAGTACAACGGAACCTCAGACCCTAACGAGCACATCACATCTTACACTTGTGCTGTAAAGGGGAATGACCTGAAGGACGATGAGATTGAATCCGTCCTATTGAAGAAATTCGGAGAAACACTTTCAAAAGGGGCCATGATATGGTATCACAACCTAGCCACGAATTCAATAGATTCATTTGCCATGCTGGCAGATTCTTTTATTAAGGCACATGTCGGTGCCATTAAGGTAGCTAAAAGAAAATCTGACGTATTCAAGATCAAACAAAGAGAAATCAAGATGCTGTGGGAGTTTGTATCTCTTTTCCAAATGGAGCGGATGGAATTACCACCAGTCTCCGATGACTGGGCAGTGCAGGCCTTCACCCAAGGTTTGAATGAACGAAGCTCGATAGCTTCAAAGCAACTAAAGCAGAACTTGATAGAATATCCCGTCGTGACTTGGTCGGATGTCCACAACCAATATCAGTCGAAGATTAGGGTCGAGGATGGCCAACTGGGAGCCCCCTCCGGCTCATTATATCCTAACAGGCTCTTGGTAAAGGAACCGAGGCCAAACAAGGAAAGGTATCAACCTTACACTAAAGATCGAAGAAATTCCCCGAGGCGTAACATAACTCGAAATGATCGAAGGATAGACCGAGGTCAGAATCCTCGGGGACTCCTGGGCAGAGTCGGATTCGACAGATAAATAGGACTGACGGAGGCATCCCGATTGTCCGAATACAACTTCAACATTGATGTTTCAGACGTCGTCTCTACCATCGGTAAAATCAAAGAAACCAGGTGGCCAAAACCCGTACAATCAGATCCTTCACAAAGGAACCCCGACCTGGTATGCAAGTTTCATGGCACACACGGTCATAGGACCGAAGATTGCAGACAGCTCCGAGAAGAAGTAGCCCGACTAATCAGCAAAGGGCATCTCCGAGAGTTCCTTAGCGATCGAGCCAAAAATCAATTCCGGGAAAGAGACGCGAATAGGAAAAATGAAACAGAAGAACCACAACATGTCATCCACATGATTGTTGGGGGAGTCGACATCCCACGGGAACCCATTGTCACACGAACAAAAATATCCGTCACCAGGGAAAAGCGAACTCAGGGTTACATACCCAAGGACGCTCTCACGTTCAGCGACGAGGACATCGAGACCCTGTCTCAGCCACATAACGATGCACTGGTAATCTCCTTTCTTGTGAATACATTTCATATTAAACGTGTACTTGTGGATCCAGGTAGTTCGGCCAACATTATCAGGTCGAGGGTGGTGTAGTAGCTCGGACTGCTCGACTAGATCATGCCCGCTTCTCGAGTCCTCAACGGATTCAACATGGCGAGCGAGACGACGAAAGGGGAGATCACCCTCCCGGTCAACATGGCCGGCACAACCCAAAATGCCAAGTTTCATGTCATCAAAGGAGACATGAGATACAATGCCTTACTCGGAAGGCCATGGATACACTGCATGAGAGCAGTACCATCAATTCTTCATCAAATGATGAAATTACTGACAAAGGACGGAGTAAAGACTATGTACGGGGAACAACATGTAGCAAGAGAGATGTTCGCGGTGCACGATGTGGCGCCGGCAGCGACGCCTTCAACATCAAAGGAGCTAAAGGACAAACAAACAGGGAAGTAGCAATCACGAGATACATTCTCGCCTACACCCGAATAAACGAGTAAAGGACTGTGCCGCGTCCCCGGAGCAAACGATTGAAGCACATCAAGGCTCGAAGCACCATCACCACTAAGGTATAATCGTTTCCCTTCTTATTTTACATCTTACACCAACCTATGTACAGGTTTCCGATCGGAAGAATCGAAGCGCTTTCCAGCTTGAACACCTCAGGTTTTAAAACATGCGTTGCACTCTTTTCCTTCGATCGGGATTTATCCCAAGAAGGGTTTTACCGGTAAGGTTTTTAACAAGGCAACATCGATATGCTACCTGAGGAAAACTTAACAAGTATTCAAGGCTTCTCTTCAATCAACCTCGAATACTGGGGGGCATCCCCCCGGGAGATCAGCCCCTCAAAGAAGTCAAGATAAGCCAAAAAGGGTAAGAATAGGAAAATGATGTATCGGGCCAAACGATCGAATGAACCGTGTCCGCATAGAATAGTTGAACCCTTAACGACAAAAACATGTATACTTGTTCCAAGTAATCAAGGAATATTTTTCCGTCAAAACACTTTTGCGCTCCAAAGAAATCCACTATTTTTTCAAGAAGCGGCTCCAGAGCCCGAAATTTCCCGAAACACTCGGGGACTGACGTCCAAAACTCAAAGTCGTACGACCTCCGGGTCGAAAACTTCGAACTCGTAAGGCCTCAATGATGCAACTCCAAGTTTACACAAAACGGCTCCAGAGCCAAGAAACCCTTGTCTCGGGGACTGTCACCGACGGTCACTCCATCGATTTGTCAACTCGATGCTATAAGACCCCATGCGAGAAACCTCGAGCTCATAAGACCTTCACAAGGCAATACCAAATTTGTAAGACCTCAAGCAAGGCATGAGTTATACTTGTACCAAGTAACCAAATCCGTAAGACCTCAAGCAAGGCATGGGTTATACTTGTACCAAGTAACCAAATATGTAAGACCTCAAGTAAGGCATGTCAAAATTTATAAGACCTTATAAAAGGCATAATCCCGATCTTAAATTTGAGGCTATATAATCGAACTTGTAAGACCCCTAAAAAGGTATACCCTCAATATAGACGCCGAAGCTACTTCACTCAGGGACTAAAAGGCTACGGCCAAATACAATGACTACGGTCACAAGGCTATACCAGCAAACTAACGAGACTCGGGGACGCCAGACCGTCGCCAGTAAACTCACAGGGCTTCAAATTACTTCGAAAAGAACCAGTTAACTAGGCTACCCTCGGCATAAGCAAAAGAGCTTCGACTATGCCAGCTCCAAACAACAGGCTTCAAAACATTCAGCCATCGAGCGAAACCCTTCGAGGTGCTCATTTATCGCCGCATAACATCTCACAATCGAGGTTCTTATCGAACCGTCGAAGAGTCGGGCAAACACAAAAACTTCAAAAATTCTTTAACGAGAAAAAAATAAGCCTATACTAGAGGTCGTACCGACCCTACGCATAAGAGCCACTGTCGCCAGCTGAACCTAAAGGTCATACCGACCCGACGCGTAAGAGCAACTGTCGCCAGCTTAAATTAATGGTCGTACCGACCCAACGCGTAAGAGCTCAGACGCCAACTTAAAAATCGAAAACTTAAGGGTTGATGAGCTCGAGTCGAGACCCGACTCGGAGATTAAGCCCGAAACAGTTAACCAAAAAATCCCTAAGGTCAAATGCGTAAGAGCCTACGGGCCAACCAAAAAATGCCAAAGGGCAAATGCGTAAGAGCCTACGGGCCAGCCCAACAAGCCTCAGGGCCGATTTACAAACCTAAAGGTTTTTTACCTCAAAGTCCACTTCACCTGGCCAAACATTGACAGACGTATGAATTCAAAACAAAAAGAGACGTACATAAGTAGAGGAAAATGCATGAAATGTGAAACCAAAAGGCTTCCTTCTATATACAAAGCTCCATTTACAAAGTTCTAGAGAAAAGAATCAAAAAGCAAGGCCTAGTCTAGGCTCCCCTCGGGGACTGCGGCCGTCGGCCTCTTCCTCATTATCTTCGGCATCGGATAAGAGGAAATTGGCATCGTATTCATCCGCCTTCGCCTAAGCTATCTCCTCCGAGAGATCAAAGCCCCTAGCATGGATTCCATCGAGAGTTTCCCTCCGAGATTTGCATAGAGCATACTCATTGCTTCTTCTCTCCCGATCGGAAGCCCTTCTCGGCTCAGCCTGAGCATCGGCAGCGTCTTTTAAATAGACGGCCACCTTCTTATCAGCCTTGGCTCGGGTCTCTTCAGCTTTAGCTTGAGCGTCCACAACCTCGGCCTTCATCTTCAAAAGCTCAGACTCGAGCCTTGCAATCATGCTCGTTTGGACCGAGCTGTTTCCATGAGCATTTCAGAGTTTCACCTTGAGGGCAGAAGACTTGGCCAAAGCGTTCTTCTTGGCCGCAACATGGGCATCTACCTGAGCCTTTAACTCAGTACACTCACGCTTTGGCTAAACAACTTCGCCCCAAAGGCGTTCCAAGTTTTCCATCTTCCTCTGCAACTGAAGTATCAAAGTGTTAATTTCCGAAGAGATGAGAAGAAACGTGTCCCCCCTCAAAATAGAGGTTACCTGTCCCTTGAGCTAGCTTTCATAGTTCCGGCTCCGACTCGCCTCATACTGCAGGTGTGCCAGCTCCTCTGCCATTTTGTCACAAAGGAGCATGAGGGATTTTTCCCCATCCAAGGCTTTTCGCAACCCGGCTTCCCGGTGAAGCAGCTCAGACTTAAGCCTGTTAAAGGCCTATGGGAAAGGAGCTCAATAAGAAAATAAAAGTGCAAAATCTGAAAATCAACGCAATTGACCAAAACTCAACACAGAACAGAGCCGCTGAGCCTCCTCAAAAGTCGAGCACACATCTACTGGCCTTGTCTCATCGGCCTAAGTAGAACCGCCCCCAATAAAAATGTGATCGCTCGAGACCTCGCTTGAGTCAGGCAGCCCCTGGCCCCAAACGTCCCTCGAAGTACCTTCGACGGGAGAAGAAGACGATACCAGAAAGTCCTTATCCCTTGAAGTACCTTCGACGGGAGAAGAAGATGACGCCAGAAGATCCTTGTCCCTCGAAGTACCTTTGACGGGGAAAGAAGACGGTGGCAAAGGAGGGACCTTTTTGGCGAGGTCACAAGCCTTGGGCGCTACAAGCTAAGATGATACATCCTCTCTAAGCCTCCGGGCAGGACTTGCCTCACTACGAGCACCTTCACCCTTGAAGGGCCTCTTCCATTTGTTATTGCCCCTCGGTCCCCAAGCCGACGATCCTACATGCTCTCTGGGGGGCACGATGTCATCTTAGAAAATTCCCTAATGCCTACGATGACGGAGTTAAGCGCGTAAAAGAAAGTACCTTTCAAAGAAAATAGACCACACAGCACGTACCATGGTGTTTTGCCTCCCATCTACCCTTGGACAGACATTGCCACTTACGCCCGTCATAGGTCTAGCGAGCTGCCAATTTCCGAGCCCAATCCGTCAGGTCGGGGACCTCATAGGGCATCCACGGGATTACTGCAAAAAAGAAAAAGAAAGCGTCTTTTTAGAATCCGCCTTCATCATGAGCAAAATGATAAAAACACAAGTGTGCCACTTACGTGTGAAATTTCATTTCTCGGGAAACAGCAGGAACTCCACGGGGATAATATCAACAGTCCGTACTAGGAAGAATCGATTCATCCACCCTCGGTCCCCATCTTCTTCATCGTCGACAACAAAGAGCCTGGCGGATCGACATCGTAAAGTTATTAGGCCTCGGTGATGGAAGGGCTGATACAGCCTAATGAGAGGGTTAAGGTGAATTCAAGCCCGGCTTCCCCCGCGAAGAACCTCATAGTCAATACTACCCTCCAGAATGACGGGTGAACCTGTGCTAGGGTAGCCCGATATCTTCGACAAAAGTCGAGCACGAATTTATCAAGAGGGCCCAACGTAAAGGGATATGTGTATACATTCAGAAACCCCTCGACATGAGCCATGATGCTCTTTCACAGGGAAGGTACCTGCAGTACCACCTTTTCACCCCATCCGCAGTCTCTCCTCACTGCCTCGAGGTGTCCCTCTCCTATTGATGAAATGAACCTCGATTCATACTCGCAATGGCCCTGAACATTGCGAGGACTCTCTGACGTAAGGTCCCCCCTCGAGACAAAACCTCTCAGGGCTAGCTCCTCGAACGCTGGCGGTGTACCTCCAGCCAAGCGGGAAGCAGAAGTGGGACTCTCCTCTTCTTGGTAAACAAGTTTGGGCGTGGCAGCCATAGCCGTGGTGGAACAAGAAAGGGGAAACGGTGCTTAAGTGAAAGCTTCGAATTAAAATGGTAAAAAAGTTGACACAAGAAAGAAGAACTCTATGAAAAGGATAATTGCTCAAAATAGTGGAATCCTCAGAAGAAGAGGGAAGCAAACTCATATATAGAGCAAGCGGCGACTGTCTGCCTACCCTTAAAAAGCCAATTAATGCTGGTCGGGCCATTGTCACTATCAGGGAGGTATACCGGCGGGATCACCTCGATCATTTCATGGCCGTGTCATACGACTGACGCTGTCATACAACGTTCGAGGGATCAGAGACCCCTGTATCGATATAGCCTCGAGACGATACCCGGTCTCGAGGATCTTTGTTGATATAACAATGGGCTCTAAGGGGCCGCCCGCATAAACCTAACCTCGAAGATGGTGCCCGATCTCGACGATCCTTCTAGATCTGAACCGCTTCCCACTCGAGGGTTATTAATAAAAGCCTCGGGGCTATTTTTCGCCTACTGATCAATTCATGCACTACAGATCAATCCACTTTACGGTGGTGAAGCTGTTCTTGAAGTTCATACTGATGCACATGTTCTTTATGCATTTTTCAATGGCAAGCATATTGGTATGTATTATAAATAATAATTGTTTTAAGATGTAGGTTTATTTTATTATGGTTTGGTTTAATTTTATTTAAATTTCTATTATATTTTAGGGACTAAATGGGCGAAAGATGGAAAGTATAGTTTTGACTTTAAGCAACTTTTGAAGATCAAACCTGGAAAGAACACATTATCTCTCCTTAGTGTCACTGTTGGATTTCCAGTAAGCACTAATTTTTTAGATAATTTATAATTTATTTTACCTTTTTGGATTTTTTTACTAACTATTTTACACTTCAATATTTTTTTTTTTTAGGTTTTGCTTTTACAATATTTTTTTTTTTTTTTGGTTTTGCTTTAGAATTATGGAGCCTACTTTGACAAGGTGAAGAATGGAATTCTTGGTCCAGTTGTGTTGAAATCACCAAGTGGTGTTGTGAAAGATTTAACAAATAACCGATGGGAATACAAGATTGGTTTAGAAGGACTTGAAAGAAAGCTTTGGGAAGATGAAGATTACATGCATAGAAATTGGAAACCAGCTCAAACTCTCCAAACAAACAGAATGTTTGTATGGTAGAGCTCTAAAAGAGAGCCATGGCATAACTGGCAAAACCGCTGCCGTGTGACCTTACGGTCATGGGATCGAACCATGGAAAATAAAGTTTTGATGAGGAAGAAGAGAAGAAAGGAGTTCAAAGTTATTGAAGAATGACTGGATGGAGTTTTGATTTAAGAAACCTCCCATTTATAGAAAAGCAGTAGCGTAACCAACGGCGCAATCAATGCCTTAGGGAAACATATCACCAGACGCAATCAATACTTTTTGGGAAACGGATCGGCGGCGATATGACCGCCTTTGGAGAGAATAAACCGACAGTGTATTGAATGCCTTTGAAGATGGATTGACAGGGTGTTTTCACTCACTTGGAGAACTGACGTAACAAGCATGACACCATCACGAGATGTTCAAGAAAGTCAAGAGTCAGGACCATTTCTTATCATTTTCATTCTAAGAAACGCGGGGACTATCTGTATACGGTAAAAATCAGAGACCCGATTTTATGGCCGTTGTAACGCTTCACGAGCACGTCTCCTATGGCTCGAGGTTCGACTCCAAGGGTTCCCGACGTTCGACCTCGGGACAGTGTAGATCGATGGTTATGATGGCAAAACGTGAAGTTCCCAAGGCACTTGATTAAAGCTGACCAAGTCTATTAGGCTAGTACAAGCCCGTACCGTGGCATTAAATGGTCGTATCAGCCGCGTATCTTTGTATTAAATGCATCGATACCATGTTGGGATTTCCCCTCATATATAAAGGGGATCCTTATAATTTTGCAAGATATACAATACACAACATTCAATAGAAGAACAAGAACATTCTCTGCTCTCTAACTTAAACATACTCTCCTTTGATCTTATTACTTACATTTATTGCTTACATTTATTGTATTTCATTGATTGTTCTTCATTTATAGTTCATTATTGATAATAAAGAGCCCTCATCAAGGTCGTTAGAACCGTTAGTTCTCTGTCAACAATTCATAGCCTAACGTATAACTCGACCTCGAGGCCCCGATTCTTAGCCACTCGGTTTGCTTGATACGTTACCTTCAAGCTCTTATCCTATTTTCTAGTCTCTCACTTAGCATCCATTGCTTAACAACTAGTATAAACATAAATCACGTATTTTTAGAACCACAAAATCAAATCTAATTATAATTACCATTTTCAAGTTAAACAAGACAGATAATTGGAAACCTAAGGTGTAAAGCCATAGAGATGAAACTCCAGTAAGATCAGTCGAAAAAAGCAAAAAGAAAACCAGAGTTGAAAAATGCCTAAACGTTTAAAACATTTTGCAGAAATCTCTTAGAAAAATCGAAACCCTAGCTTCTAGAAAAAATGAAATCGGTTGATAATAATAGCAAAAACAGAAAAATCGTAAAGGAAAAATACCAAACGAACTCAAAATCCTTCAGATATAAAGAGATCTAACGGATCCAACCAAAAATAATTGAGCTTATATTAAAAATGAATAGAGGTGGAAAATCTGGTTTGAACTAGAGATTTGAAGTCATGAAAATACGAAAGTGATAGTACTCACAGACATATGGTTGAATATAGGCGGATTAATCGAAATGATGAGAGATTTGAACTAAATCTGGTTCGAATCCCTTGAGATCCCATCAAGTAACATGAAAATCGAACAACCAACAGAGATATGAGGCCGGATAAAGACTTAAATTGAAGAAAGAACCCATGAATCGAGAGGGATAACATTGACGGCGGGCTAGGGTTAGAAGGTGGGTGAGAGAGAAGAGGGGGGGAAGGAGTTTCAAGGACGGCGGGTTTGGGAGAACGGGGTAGGGTTTAGGAGGTTAGGGTAATTAAAAAAGGAAAGATTGTCCTGGACCGTCGATCTTCTGAGATCAACGACCAGGATCGAATCTGGGTGGCGGGTTATTGGATCAGGGCATTGGGTTAGTAATTGCGCTGGGTAATTGGGTTAGGCATTTTAGGTCTTGGGCTAGGTAATTAGGTCCGAAAAATTAATTGAAAGAGGCTATATTTTAAATACCCAATTAACTTAATGAAACAATTTTATAAAATAACTTATAAATGATAAAAAAATCATTTGTGCATGAAAATGTTTTAAAACAATTACTTAGTATTATAAAAATATAAAAGGTTATTTTCTTATGAAATAAGGTAATTATGCACATATGGGTTATTATTGCAAAGTCAATTAGAACCCTAACATTTACATATGGTTATTCATAAAATAATCAAGGCTTAGTATACATATAAGATAATAAAATTAAGCAGTAAAATTATCATAAAACCATTTGTGATGCAATTAGTAATTATTTGGACAATAAAATAATAGAATAAATTAACTAAAATTACAGAAAAATTGTGGAAAAATACTAGTTGATGTTCATGCACTATTTTCAAAGTATATATGCCTTTTGAAATATATGAGGGAAAAATTGTGTATCAACATTGCCTACAACAACAGTTACTAGTCAAGCATTCAGATGGCTCCGTATGATGCTTTGTATGGGAGACGGTGTAGATCTCTGGGGGCTAGTTTGAGCCGGGTGAGGCTCTGCTATTGGGTACTGAATTGGTTCAGGATGCTTTGAACAAGGTTAAATTGATTAAAGAGCGGCTTCGCACGGTGCAGTCTAGACAGAAGATTTATGCGGAGAGGAAGGTCCGTAATGTTGCTTACATGGTTGGGGAGAAGGTTCTGCTTAAGGTTTCACCCATGAAGGGTATTATGAGGTTCAAAAATAGGGCAAGTTGATCCCTCGGTATATACGGCCGTTTGAGGTGCTTCAGAGGATTGGGGAGGTGGCTTACACGCTTGCCTTGCCACCTAGTTTGTCAAGTGTGCATCCAGTATTTCATGTTTCTATGTTCCGGAAGTATGTCGGAGATCCGTCTCATATTCACGGTTCAGTTTGATGGTGATCTGACTTATGATGTGGAGCCGGTGGCCATTTGGATCGGCTGGTTCGAAAGTTAGGGTCGAAGGGCATAACTTCAGTGATGGTGCAGTGGAGAGGTCAGCTAGTTGACGAGGCTACTTGGGAGATCGTGCGGGAGATGCAGAGCAGATATCCATACCTATTTGAGACTCTGGGTACGTTTCTAGACTCGTTCGAGGCTACTTGGGGGAGGATGTAACGACCCGGCAGGTCGTTTCGAGAGTTGTAGCTCCATCCCTCATTTACTGCTCATTTTGTACATTAAAGATGTTATGTGACTTGCCGGGGTAGCCGGTTCGTGTCCGGAGAGATTTCGGAATGAATTGAGAAACTTAGTCTCGTAGTTGAAAGCTTAAGTTAAAATGGTTAACCGGATATCTACTTATGTGTAAGGGACTCCGGAATGGAGTTTTGATGGCTCCGTTAGCTTCGATGGGTGATTTAGGACTTAAGAGCGTGTCCGGATTGTGATTTAGAGGTACGTAGTGGTCTTCCAAGTAATAAGTGACAAGCATCCATACTCAATACGTCACACCAAATCTTGTCTTTATAGATCTTACCAATAGAAAAAAATACTAGGCATTGACGAGTTACCTCTCACCATCATCATCTTCAACTTCATGTTGTAAGGATATGGATGAAGTTTGGTTGACAAGCCGAGTTTAGAAACCATCTCTTCAGAAACAATATTTATTTGACTCCCACGATCAATGATCAACAAACAAACTTTTCCATGGGAGGTACATCTGGTGTGGAAAAGAGATTCATGTTGTCTTCTTTCTTCATCTTCTTGACCCAAGAATCTTCCTCTCGGTCAAATCTTGGCCATGATAAATTCGTCAACTTGGGACCTGTGGATTATAGCTTTGATACAAAATTGATGTGATTCTTCAAGTTAAGAAAGAACCAATCGACCAGGATCAAGATCTTGAAACAAAAATGTTATTTGTGGGTCAATTTCAAGAAACATCGTATCTCAAGTTTTAGGACTCGGAATCTGATGATTCAAAAATGAGGTGCAAGATGACGATCTGAACTATCAGATAGACTATTTACTCGTTCAAAACCAGTAAACATTTATGTTGTACCGGTTCAAGGAAAGTTATGATCCTATGATAACAAAAAATGAATTTAGATCAAGAAACGTGTTCTTGAATGATCAAGAACTATAAAATTCCTAAAGTCACCACTTGGAGTCAATTAACGTGATAAAGAAACACCACACGCAGTTGAAAACAAGATAAAGACTATCACCGCCTTGCTTGGAACCGAAAACAAGAATAAAGAAGACAAAATAGAGAAAAACACTCTATTGTAAAACTAGGGTAAGCCTCAAAACCCTCAATTCCTCTTCTATAAGGCATGAGAACCATATATATAGGCGTAGGGTCTCTTCTTCGATGACCACAATTCCTATTCTAATAAGGAAATAAAATTACTAAAGACAAGGAAAGTAAATTACCAATTTTACAAAGAAAAGAAACTAGAATCCAACTAAAATGAAATTCCTTATTCTAAAAGGAATAAAATAAATCCTATTTGAAGGAAAGAATCTTGGCTTCTTGAAATCAATCTTGAGCTTCTTGGACTTCTTATGCTTCTTGAAATTAAGTCCATATGTTTGGACTTGAGCTGTAAAACATGATCTTGGCCAAAATTAATAAAATTTAACATAGATTCATTTTTTACATCAAATAAGATGTACCTGGATTTGCACAAAAATATGTGCAGAAGCATAGTATGAGTCTACCACAACGATACCCAGTATGACGAGGTCAGGTGAAGGCCCTACGGGAGATGATAAGAAACAAGATGAGAGATATAAAGCTATAATGATAATGACAAAGGGAATGAAGAAAATAAGGAATTTATGGAAAGTTAACAACACAGAATCAATGTAGTTAATACAACACGAAAGGAAACAAGGATTTACACGTTAAGGAAACAAACAACCAAGGCAGATACAGCAAATAAAGAAAGATCATCAAGGGCCACTGCTGATGTACCGCCTCGTAGTCCCAAATCATAAAAGTCACTCACAGTCTTTCCCTTATATCACCACGGGAGCCTTTACATTTTGTTTTGAAAATCATTTTGCTGAAATAGCACTCCGGGTTTTAGCCCACCTTATCCCACCGCATGGCTTCTATAGTTCCCCTACTAGCGACGCGTATCAAGCCCACCTTATCTCACCGCATGCGTTTTAACATCGAGACCTTATACCACTGCATGAAAATCAATAGTATCAACAACACGGCAGAAACCTCGTGCACACATTCAAACAATCCTCTCAACGATAACAAATGTGCTAAAGCATAAGAACTCAATAAAATGATATTTCACAACTTACACTTTGCCTCAATAGAAACCACGACCTTTGAAACTCAAAAACAAACTCAACAGCAAGATATTCAAAAAGAGCAATTTCAAGTAAGGATTCAGCAGTTAAATAATCAATACAGAATAATAGAAAGCAAGTAATTAAAGTAATCATGTAGGGCAATTTGCAAATAAGAGATGCAACAAGTAGACTTGTGAATTTAGACTAAACATGGTGACTATACCATATTAAAGTAACTAAATTAAAGAATGAAAGGACACTACATAGCTAAACACCAGAAATTTCACATTTAGCCCATGTACGCACTCGTCACCTTGTCAAACGGCTTTCAAATTTCAAATTATCAGAAAAATATCAAATCCTAGGCGGAATTTCCCCTACATAATGTTAGACAAGTCACTTACTTCAAACCATGCTAAATCAATCAACAAGAAGGCCTTTCGCTCGATTTTCCAACTTCGAATGGCTCGAATCTAGCCAAAACAAACTTCATACTATAAATATAACTATAGGAAACTAATTTAAATAATGAAATTACGATCTTAGCAAAAAATTGAAAAATCAGTCCAAAAGTAAACTCGGGCCCACGTCTCGAAACCCGACCAAAATTATAAAGTTGGAAGCCTAATTCGTTATCGAGTCCAACCATACAAGAATTATCCAAATTTGACCTCAATTTTCCTTTCAAACCCTAAAAAGTGTGGCCAGAGAACTTCTACACTTTTTCCCCAATTATTCCAACTCAAATCCTTAATTACATGATAACAATAATGATAGTTTAGTAAAATTTAACTAAATTCGAGTCAAGATTTATACCCCAAAAATTCCTCTGAAAATCCCTCAAAATATTGCCTCAAACCGAGCTCCCAAAATCACAAAATGAAATATGAACCAAACCCTCGAATTCTTCCTTTTTCTACCCAGTGAATCCGCATCTGCGATGCCGCACCTGCGGAAAACACATCTCAGGTGCGACCCCAGCTTAAGACCCAGCGTTCCGCTTATGCGGATAAAAGCTCGCATCTGCGAGCCTACTTCTGCGGAGAAACAACCGCATATGCGGTCACGCCCAAGGCTGCTTCCCCAAATTCCGCTTCTATGAAGGTAGTCTCCGCATCCGCGAGTCCGCTCCTGCGGACAAATGATCGCACCTGTGATCCCAGCTGGGCTAGGACAAATCCGATTCTTTGACCAGTGGCTCGCATTTGCGAGTCCGCACCTTCGGCTAATCCCTCCACAAGTGCGAAAACACCAGAAGCTAGGCCCCTTCAGCAACCAACAAGTCCACAAATGTTCCAATTTCAATCTAATTCACACACGGGGGCCCCGGGACCCCGTCCGAACATATCAACAAGTTCCAAAACACCTAATGGACCTACTCGAGGCCACAAATCACATCAAACAACACAAATTATTTCCAATGTTGATTCATAGCAAATCAAATTCCGATTGACACCAAATTTTGCACACAAGTCATAAATGACATTACGGACCTATTCCAACTTACGAATTCGGGATCCGACCCCGATATCAATAAAGTCCACTCCCGGTCAAACTTTCCAAATTCCTCCGATTTTCAACTTTCGCCAAATCACGCCGAAACGACCTACGGACCTCCAAATTAACATCGGACATGCTCCTAAGACCAAAATCACCATACGGAGCTATCGGAACCATCAAAACTCTATTCCGGAGTTGTCTTCACACAAGTCAAACTACGGTCAACTTCTACGACTTAACCTTCTAACTTAGGGACTATGTGTCCCATTTCACTCTAATACTCACCCGAAACTAAAACCAAAAACCCCAGCAAGTCAGGTAACTACAATATAACACAGAGTAGGCAATAAATAGGGGGTCGGGGATAATATACTAAAAATGACCGGCCGGGTCGTTACATCTTCCCCTTCTTAAAACAAACATTCATCCTCGAACGAGTATAGAGACATACTTGAAGTGGTGAAAAGACAAGGATAACAGCTACGCATATCATGCTCGGTCTCCCAAGTCACCTCTTCGACTGGCTGACCCCTCCATCGAACCTTCACCGAAGCAATGTTTTTCGGCCTCAACTTCTGAACCTGCCTGTCCAAAATATCCACCGGTTCCTCAATATAAGACAGATCCTTGTCCAGCTGAACTGAGCTAAAATCCAACACATGAGATAGATCGCTGTGATGTTTATGGAGCATAGAAACATGGAATGCTAGATGAACTTCAGCTAGACACGGTGGTAGTGCAAGTATGTAAGCCGCCTCTCTAGCCCTCTCAAGAATCTCAAAAGGTCCGACATAACTAGGGCTCAGCTTGCCTTCTTCCCGAACCTCATAAAACCCTTCATGGGCGAAACTTGGAGCAAGACTCGCTCCTCTACTATGAATTCAACATCGCAAAGCTTCCAATCTGCATAATGCTTCTATATGGATTGGGCTGTACGAAGTCGTTCTTGAATTAATTTAACCTTTTACAAAGCATCCTGAACCAAGTTTGTACCCAATAGCCTAGCCTCACCCGGCTCAAACCAACCAATCGGAGACCGACGCTGTCTATCATACAAAGCCTCATATGGAGCCATCTTATTGCTCGACTAGTAACTGTTGTTGTAGGCAAACTCCGCAAGTGACACGAACTGATCCTAAGAACCCCCAAACTCAATCATACATGCATGAAGCATATCCTCCAATATCCGAATAGTTTGCTTGGACTGTCAGTCTGTCTGAGGGTAAAATGCTCTGCCAAACTCCACCCGCGAGCCTAACTCATGCTGAACAGCCCTCCACAACCTTGATGTAAATTGTGTACCCCGGTCAGAGTTGATAGATACTGGTACGCCATGCAGCCAAACGATCGTGCAAATATAAACCCGAGCCAGCTACTCTAAAGAATAATTAGCCACCACTGGAATGAAATAAGCTGACTTGGTCAACCTATCCACAGTCACCTAAACTGCATCGAACTTCATCTGAGTCTGTGGGAGCCCAACAACAAAATCCATAGTAATCTGCTCCCATTTTCACTCCGGAATCTCTAGCTTTTGAAGCAATCCACCTGGCCGCTGATGCTCATACTTCACCTGCTGATAGTTAGGCACCGAGCTACATATTCCACTATGTCCTTCTTCATCCGCCTCCACCAATAATGCTGCCTCAAGTCCTAATACGTCTTGGCAGCACATGGATGAATGAAGTACCGCGAACTCTTAGCCTCCTGGAGAATCAACTTACGCAAGCCATCTACATTGGGCAAACATAGACTGCCCTGCATCCGAAATATACAGTCATCCCCAATTGAGACCTCCTTGCCATCGTCATGCTAAAATGTGTCCTTGAGGACTAACAGATAGGGGTCGTCATACTGACGTTCACTGATACGGTTATAAAGAGAAGATCGAGAAACCACACAAGACAAAACTCGGCTCGGCTCAGAAACATCCAATCTAACAAACTGGTTAGACAAGGCTTGAACATCGAAGGTTAATGGCCTCTCTGCTAATGGTAGATATGCTAAGCTGCCTAAACCTCTGCCTTGCAATCTAAGGCAGCGGCCACCATATTGGCCTTCCCGGAATGATATAAAATGGTGATATCATAGTCCTAAACAACTCTAACCACCTCCGCTATCGCAAGTTAAGATCCTTTTGTTTGAACAGATGTTGTTGGCTCCGTTTGTCGGTGTAGACCTCACAAAGGACACCATACAAATAAAGCCGCCAGATCTTTAAGGCATGAATAATAGCTGCTAACTCAAGGTCGGGGATACGATAGTTCTTCTCATGCACCTTTAGCTGTCTAGATGCATAGGCAATCACCCTACCACCCCGCATCAATACCGCATCGAGACCAATGCGCGATGCATCACAGTACACAATATAAGACCTCAAACTCGAAAGCAACTCCAACACTAGGGTTGTAGTCAAAGCTGTCTTGAGCATTTGAAAGCTCTCCTCACACTCCTCCGTTCTCCTTAACAGAACACCCTTCAGGGTCAGTCTAGTCATAGGTGCTGCATTAGATGAGAAACCTTCTACAATTCGACGGTGATACCCCGTCAAACCAAGAAAACTCTGGATCTCCGTAGCTAATGAAGTTATAGGCCAACTCTGCACTGCTTCAATCTTCTTCGAATCAACCTGGATCCCCTCACTCTACACTACATGACCCAAAAATACCACTGAATCAAGCCAGAATTTACACTTTCAAAATTTTGAATATAACTTCTTTTCTCTCAAGGTTTGGATCATAGTCCTCAAGTGTTGCTCATGATCTTCCCGGCTTCGGAAGTACAGTAGAATGTCATCAATAAACACAATAACATTTGAGTCAAGATAGTGCTGAAATACACTAATCATCAAATGCATGAATGATGCTGAGATGTTAGTCAACCCAAATGATATCACAAGGAATTCGTAATGTCTGTACCGAGTTCAGAAGGCAATCTTAAGGATATCTGGCTCCCGAATCTTCGACTGATGATAGCCTGAGCGCAAGTAAATCTTAGAGAACATTCTGTCACCCTGTAGCTGATCAAATAGGTCATTAATACATGGTAATGGATACTTGTTCTTCACTATAACTTTGTTCAACTGACGATAATCAATACACATATGCATAGAAGCATCCTTCTTCTTTACAAATAAGACTGGAGCACCATAAGGCGACACACTAGGCCAAATGAAGCCATTATTAAGCAACTCTTGCAAGTGCTCCTTTAACTCTTGCAACTATGCCGGGGCCATACGATATGGTGGAATAGAAATGGGTTGAGTGCTCGGTAACAAATCAATGCCAAAATCAACATCCCTATCGGGCAGCATACACAGAAGATCTGCGGGAAATACATCTAGTAATCCCTCACTACCGGAACTGACTCCACGGTATGAGTATCAACACTGGCATCCCTCATGAAAGATAGATAAGCATTACACCCCTTCTCAACCATACGCTAGGCCATTAGAAATGATATAGCCATGCTGGGAGCATAATCTAAGGCACCTCTCCACTCTATTAGCTGTAATCCAAGCATAGCCATCGTCACGGTCTTGGCGTGACAATCGAGAATAGCATGATAGGGCGACAACCAGTCCATGCCCAAAATAATATCAAAATCTACCATACTGAGCTACAATAGATCAGCTTTTATCTCAAAACCACTATACATGTGATAAATGAGTCAAAGAGAACTCAAAGAATCATAGGATACACCCGAATATGGAGAAAAATAAGACGACATATGGGAATAAATGGAGCCTGGATCAAATAAGACTGATGCATCTCTATGATAGACCGAAACAATACATGTGATAAATGAGTCGGATACAATTGCCTCCGTCCCAATAGGAAGAGCATAATATCTGGTCTGGCCTCCCCCTATAGGGAGCTCTACCTGCTCGACCTCCTCCTCTAGCTGGCTGTGCAGGTGGGGTGGCAACTGGTGCAACGACCATGTACTAAGAAGCCTGAAGACCCGGTGGAATATGCGGAGCCTGAGTAGTCTGTGAAGGTGCACCCCCCTAAGTCTGGGGCAATCCCTCACCATGTGACGAGTGTCACCACTCTCAAAACAAGCTCTCAGAGTATGTGGTTGTTGTTGCTAGCTCGGGTCTAATCGCCTGGACTGACCGTTGAAAGCACCATGTGCAGGAGGTGCACTAGACAGTGGCGGTTCATAATAGGGAGCCTGGGGCCTAGGAGTGGGCGGAATACCGTTGGAGGCTGCAGCTATTGAATAAATAGTGCGACTCACATATCCCCTACCATGACGAAATGCGATTGGGCCACGGGTGCCACTATATGTGCCAGAATCTTGAGTCCTCTTGGCCTCCCTCTCATCTCTCTCCCGGTTACACATACCCTCCAATCTCCTAGCGATCCGCACTACCTGCTGGTGTGCGATTTCCATCTCCAACTCTCGGGCCATGCTAAATCGGATACTGGGGTTGAGCCCCTCGATAAATTGATGCACTCACTCTCTAACATTAGCAACCAAGGCTAGTGTGTGCGCAGCCAAATCACTAAACCGGACCGCATACTCCGACATAATCATAAAACCCTGGCACAACTGCTCAAACTTTGTGCGCCATGCATCTCTGAGACTATGGGGAACAAACCCCCTAAAAACATATCCGAGAATTGAGTCCAAGTGAGTGAAGCTGCCTCAGCCGGACTACCCAACTCATATGCTCGCCGCCACTGATAAGCCGCTCCCTTAAGCTAGAATGTAGTGAAAACAACCCCTCTAGACTCCACAATACCCATAGTACGGAGGACATGGTGGCACTCCTCAAGAAAACCATGGGCATCCTCTGACTCCAACCCGCTGAAAATAGGAGGGTGGTACTTCTTATACCTCTCAGGATGGAGCTCGTCCCCCTTAGAAACTACTGCCCAAACCACGGGCTGAACTGGGGCGACCGACTGTATTGGTATGACCTCTCGGACCTGGTCAACATGGACCCTCTGCTCTGGGGTACGGGCGGTGGGTGTCTATGCTCCTCCCCTGATCTGAGATGTGGCAGGAGCAAGTGGGATCAACCATGCCTGTGCTAAGGTGCCGAACCTGCTCAGAAACTGGGCGACAGTCTCCTAGAGTGCTGGTGTGGTAACAGACGTCTCAGGTGCCTGCTCTCCAACTAAAGCTACTGTCCTCTATAGCAGCTCGTGCATGTGCTCTGGCTACACCACGTGGACGTCCTCGGCCTCTACCCCGGCCTCGGCCTCTCGCACCTCTAGCAGGGGGCAGGGGTGTCTGGTCATATGATCCAACAGTGCATGCCCACACCATAATGATAGAATAGAAAGACAAAAGTTTAGAATCCCGAAGTTAAAAATTTCGCACGACAAGGAATCAAAGAAGTGAAGCTTTTCCTAACAGTTCCATTGCCTCTGTAGGATGTCGTGATGGCACCTATTTCTAAGACTAGGTAAGCCTGACAACATGCAAAAATGTTAGGTAAAAGCTTAAAATTTTGAAACTCCAACAATTTCATAAATAAAATCTGCAAACTCAATACGTACACCTCCCAAAACCTGGTGAGATATAAGACACAAGTTCTACATACAGTGTTGATCACTGCTTATAAAAGTGAATTGAAATAAGGAAGAAAATGATAAAAGGGGACTCTGAGGCTCGCGGACGCGGGCAGGTGTACGTTGAAGTCTGCAAATGCAACTAAGTGCACTAGCGCTTGACTCATAAGATGTACCTGGATCTGCACAAAAACATATGCAGAAGCGTAGTATGAAGACACCTCAAACGTACACAGTAAGTGCCAAGCCTAACCTCGGTAGGGTAGTAACGAGGTCAGGTCAAGGCCTTACTGGAGATGATAAGAAACA
This sequence comes from Nicotiana attenuata, assembly GCF_001879085.1. Taxonomy (NCBI): domain Eukaryota; kingdom Viridiplantae; phylum Streptophyta; class Magnoliopsida; order Solanales; family Solanaceae; genus Nicotiana; species Nicotiana attenuata. Next base: position 236,763 of record NW_017670609.1, read on the forward strand.
AGGCGAGAGATATAACGATATTCGATAATGACAAAGGAAATGAAGAAAATAAGGAATTTGTGGAAAGTTAACACAGAATCAAGACAGTTAATACAACACGGAAGGAAACATGGATTTACACGTTAAGGAAACAAACAACCAAGGCGAATACAGCAAATAAGGAAAGATCACCAAGGGTCACTACTGATGTACCGCCTTGTAGTCCCAAATTATAAAAGTAACTCACAGCCTTTCCTTTATATCAGCGTGGGGGCCTTTATATTTAGTTTTGAAAATCATTTTCCCGAAATAGCACCCTGCATTTTAGCCACCTTATCTCACCGCATGGCTTCTAGTAGTTCCCCTACTAGCCACGCGTATCAAGCCCATCTTATCTCACCGCATGTGTTTCAACACTCAGACCTTATACAACCGCATACGTATCAATAGTAACAACAGGATAGCAGAAACCCCATGCAAACACCCAAACAATCCTCTCAATGATAACAAGTGTGCTAAAGCATAACAACTCAATAAAATGATATTAAACAACTTACACTTTGCCTCAATAGAAACCACGGCCTTTGCAATACCAAACTCAATAGCAAGATATTACAAGAATAGCAATTTGAAGTAAGGATTCAACAGTGTAATGAATGCAGAATAAACGAAAGCAAGTAATTCAACTAAACATGGAGGTCAATTTACAAATAAGATATGCAACAAGTAGACATGTGAAATTAGACTAAACATGATTACTATAACATATTAGAGTAACTCAATAAAAGAATGAAAGGATACTACGTAGCTAAAAATCGGAGATTTCACGTTTAGCACGTGTATGCACTCGTCACCTTGCTCACACGGCTTTCACAGTTCACAATTATCACAATAATACCAAATCCTAAGGGGAATTTACCTCACACGAGGTTAGACAAGTCACTTACCTCAAACCGCGCTAAGTCAATCAGCTAGAAGGCCTTTTCCTCGATTTTCTAACTCCAAACGGCTCGAATCTAGCCAAAATAAATTTCATACTATAAATATAACTATATGAAACTAATTTAAGTAATGAAATTACGATCTTAGCAAAGAATTGAAAAATAGTCCAAAAAGTAAACCCGGGCCAGTGTCCCAGAACCCGACAAAAATAATAAAATCCGATCCCCCATTCGATATCGAGTCCAATCGTACAAGAATTATCCAAATCTGACCTCACTTTGCCTTTCAAAACCCAAAAACTTAGTCTAAGAACTTCTACAATTTTTCCCATATTTTTGCAACTCAAATCATTAATATGATAGGTTAGTATAGTATAACCAAATTCGAGTCAAGAATTCTTACCCCAACAATTCCTCTAAAAATCCCTCGAAATTTCACCTCAAACCGAGCTCCCAAAATCCCAAAATGATATATGAACCGAACCCTCGAGTTCTTCCTTTTTCTACGCAGTGAATCCACATATGCGGTCACTTAGTCACATCTGCAATGCCGCACCTGTAGAAAAACTATCTCAGGTGCGGTCCCAACTTAAGTCCCAGAGTTCCGCTTCTGCGGACAAAAGCTCGCATCTGCGAGCCCGCTTCTGCGGAGAAACGACCAAATCTGCGTTCACGCCCAAGGCTGCTTCCCCAAATTTATCTTCTGCGTAGGCATCCTCCACATCCGCGAGTCCGCTCCTGCGGACAAATGATCGCACCTGCGATCCCAGCTGGGATAGTGTCACACCTCCTTTTTATACACCCGAGGGTAGTACAAGGGAGTTTTTCCAATTTAAGTGACATTATTCGAAATGGGATTATTTATTCATTTTTATTCAGAGTCGCCACTTGGGATAGTTTATTTGGTGTCCCGGGTCACCGATTTATTTTTAAATCCCAGATCGATATTACAATTGGCCTATTATCTGATTTTAGTACATGTTTTAAACTATTGTGCAGTTTTAGCTTATTAACCGCTTTTAATTATTTTTAGGAAGATTCAACGTCATTTAAAACACGCCTTGAACCGCGTCACATCAAATGCACCCGCGATCCACGATACATTTTATTTAACGTTGTTGAGAATTGGAGTTGGGTCACATGAAACGCACACCCGAGTTTAAGGAAATTAATTTAAATAGCGCGCCCAAAGCAACTACGCACTTTTAAGTTTGCGAGGGCCATTGAAAGTTAAACTAATGGCACACCTCAATTTTAAAAAGTTAAAATTAATTAAATGAGCGCCATGGGCTTAGGGGTTTTATTTGGCATGGCACGCCTCAAATTATTTTAAAGAGGAAGGTTTGTATATATTTTCTGAAGGCAGATTAAAGATATTCCTACTTATCTAAAACAAGTACCACAACCACGTCACGGGAACCGTACCCGTACTTATAATAATTTAGTTGCGTAACTACGAGATTGTTAATGAATTATTTTCGTAAGATGCTTGATTCATAGAGGTCAATTACTGACTTTAGCTAAATGAGGAAATGAGAGAATGTAAAAGCACATAATCTAAAAAAGGTAAACATTCCTAACATTCTGTAAACAGCACAAATCCACATCTGATTGACTACATAGGGACTAAATCGAAAAGCACTAGAAAAATGGAAAGACTAGTCATATAATCACTAGGACTATAAAATATTAATGAAACTATTATTATTTTTTTGTAATTTTTATTTTCTTGTAATAAAATAAAGTAACAGAATAAAAATTAATTGATATAGCTATATTAGGCCTAAATTAAATGTTCACGTGCTAAAATATGAAAAATCTTGGGGAGGGTCGAAAATCACATGTCTACAGCTGCCCCTCTTTCACTGGAAATGCGAAGAGTGGCTATAAAGGAATCAGGCCACGTGTAGTTCAGAAGTGAATGAGGTGATGGAGTGTGTGAAGAGGATGAGAGAGTCGAGTGAGGTTCCGTCCGAGGCTCGGGTCCGTGGTCCTGTTATTACATCAAATCAAATAAAAAAAAACTAACTAAACCTATCAGCTACGAGTTACAAGATTCCTATCTATGAGTCTTCTGAAGCTTGATCTTGAGTCTTGGTTGGTTCTTCATGTGGACTATGATCTGAATCTTGATGCTTGTTAGCTGCAGTTGTTGGTTCTCTTCTTCAGCTTTTCGGATCAAGGTGGGACACGCGAAGCCTGTGACTTCAATCATAACTTCGGCACTCCGCATCTTTTCTCTACTTCTGCACTTAGAGTTCAACTTCTTTTCCTTGTTTTTCTTTTCTTTTATTTGGGTTGATACTTCTTCTTTTGGTTATCTCGAACCTTGTGCCTCGAGGTCAAACCTACTCAGACACCAAAACAAACAAACGAATGAAATTTTTCTGCCCCTGTTTTCACTAAGAAAATTTCGTGAGTTATTTGTAACTAAGATCTAAACTTTTTTTTTTGAAAGCGATAAAATAAGGATTGTGTGTCTTTAGGAGGAAAAGACGACTAGGGAATGGAGGCCCTATGCCTAAAATCTCAACTAGGGATTGGAGCCCTATGAGACCTATGTCTTAAAATCTCAACTAGGGGTTGGAGACCCTATATTGGCAAAAGGCAACTAGAGGATGGAGACCCTATATCTAAAAATCTCAACTAGGGGTTGGAGACCCTATGTTGGAAAAAAGGCGACTAGGGAATGGAGGCCCTATGTCTAAAATCTCAACGAGGGATTGGAACCCTATGTTGGCAAAGGCGACTAGGGGATGGAGGCGACCAGGGAATGGAGGCCCTATGTCTAAAAATCTCAACTAGGGATTGGAGACCTATGTTGGCAAAAGGCGACTAGGGAATGGAGGCCCTATGTCTAAAATCTCAACGAGGGATTGGAGCCCTATGTTGGCAAAAGGCGACTAGGGGATGGAGGCCCTATGTCTAAAGATCTCAATTAGGGGTTGGAGACCCTATGTTGGCAAAAGGCGACTAGGGAATGGAGGCCCTACGTCTAAAATGAACCAAGAAGGATTTTTTTTTTTTTTTTAGAAAAATCAACAATTTTTTTTTGAGAAAATCATTCTTTTAAACAAATTGCACCAACGCCTCTTTTTTCTTTTTTTAAAGAACAAGACATCCTTTTTTTTCTTTTTCAAATTATCCAAAGAGAAAATTCGTCAGACTAGGTTTTCTATCTTAGGAGAAAGATTCATCAGACTAAGACTTCGATCCTAGGAGAAAATTCATCAGACTAGGTCCTTTTTTTTCTTTTTTTTTTTTGGTATTTTAGGAGAAAGATTCATCAGACTAAGATTTCTATCCTAGGAGAAAAATTCATCAGACTAAGATTTTGATCCTAGGAGAAAATTCATCAGACTAGGTCCCTTTTTTTTGTTATCTTAGGAGAAAGATTCATCCGACTGAGTTTATATCCTAGGAGAATTTTCATCAGACTAGGTCTTCTATCTTAGGAGAAAATTTCATCAGACTAAGATTTTGATCCTAGGAGAAAATTCATCAAACTAGGTCCCTTTTTTTTTGTTATCTTGGGAGGAAGATTTCATCCGACTAAGATTTCTATCCTAGAAGAAAATTCATCAGACTAGGTCCTCTATCCTAGGAGAAAGATTCATCGGACTAAGATTTCGATCCTAGGAAAAAAATCATCAGACTAGGTCCATTTTTGTTATCTTAGGAGAAAGATTCATCAGACTAAGACCTCTATCCTAGGAGAAAGTTCGTCAGACTAGGTTTTCTATCTTAGGAGAAAAATTCATCAGACTAAGATTTTGATCCTAGGAGAAAATTCATCATACTAGGTCCTTTTTTTGTTATCTTAGGAGAAAGATTCATCAGACTGAGATTTCTATCCTAGGAGAAAGTTCATTAGACTAGGTCTTCTATCTTAGGAGAAAAATTCATCAGAATAAGATTTTGATCCTAGGAGAAAGTTTATCAGACTAGGTCCCTTTTTTTTATTATCTTAGGAGAAAGATTCATCAGACTAAGATTTCTATCCTAGGAGAAAGTTCATCAGACTAGGTTTAATATCTTAGGAGAAAAATTCATCGGACTAAGATTTTCATCCTAGGAGAAAATTCATCAGACTAGGTCTCTTTTTCGGTATCTTAGGAGACAGATTCATCAGACTAAGATTTCTATCCTAGGAGAAAATTTCTTCAGACTAGGTTTTCTATCTTAGGAGAAAGATTCATCAGACTAAGATTTTGATCCTAGGAGAAAATTCATCAGACTAAGATTTCTATCCTAGGAGAAAGTTCATCAGACTAGGTTTTCTATCTTAGGAGAAGGATTCATCAGACTAAGATTTTCTAATTTATTATATTAGGAGAAAGATTCATCAGACTAAGATTTTGATCCTAGGAGAAAGTTCATCAGACTAGAATTTATATTGGGAGGAAAATCCATCAGACTAGGACTTTTTATCCTAGGAGGAAAAATGTGAAAATCAATGGCAAGATTTTATGCACAATAGCAAGACAAGTAAAGGCAAAGATTTGAGAAACATCCCTTTGTCGGCTCTTCTCTTTTTCTTCTTCTTTTCTTTTTTTTGTTTTTTTTTTTTTGAATCACTTTCCTTGCACTGCTTTTTTTTCCCGTTTCATAGAAAGAAAAATTTATCAGTTTTGAAAATGGTGGTCGGTTTGTGGCATTGAGTCTTAGGCAGCTTGGCTTCTGCTCGATCAGCTTGAGTCGGTTTCAAGAGACTTTTGTTCTGCACCAACTATAATTGTTTCACACCAAGTACCATTTGTATTTGCGGCTCAATCAGCCTTATCCCAACTGGAGATCTTTGCTTAGGTGACCTTCTCCGATATCTTGAATGACTTCCTACTTTTGAGCAATTTATCTGTCAGAGAGAATCACCAATTATCTTTGCTTGTGCCAAGTAGGCTGACAAGGGTCCTTTTTTGGTGGGGGGGGGGGGGGAACCTTTGCATGAATCCTCAAGTCATGTTGACCGTAACACCTGAGTATGCTGGCTACACTTACTTTGTGCAATTGAAAAGCTGGTAGCAAATTTTGAAATCCTTTCTTGCTTGTTTTGACAAGGACTGACTCATAGTGAAGGACACAGGTATTAACATGAAATTCCCCTGTCGGAAGGATTGAAAGAAAGAATTTTTTTTTTACTAGACTTAATGATCATGACATGCATTTTGGGCTTAACGGCCTGATCTATCAAACTGATCCAATATTCATTTTTACCATTCTTATGACCTTTGAAGTCGGGCTTGTTCGTACCAATTCTTTGCATAAACTTTATGACTCACTTTCGACTAGTGGTGCCCCGAGGAGTTTTCACCAACAAGTCTCTCTCATTTATTCATCTATGCTTACCGTCGTCTTACGGTGCGCGTGAGAGTTTTCCCTAATAAGACTCTCTCATTTTTCTTTTCTTTTCTTTTTCTTTTGCTTTCTTGTGTGAGCAACTTGATAGTATTTGTCGCGTGATAACAGTTGCTCTTTGCATGCTTCTCTTGGCATTCTTGAAGGCATATCGGGAGGTCTTTATTTGGAAGGATTTTGGTTAGGATTGGAAAGAAAGGACGTCATGAAGGCTCAAAATAGACTCAAAGTAAAGGGGGTTGTAGACTTACAACTCTTGGAATCGACTCTTTCAAAAGTGAAATAAAATCGTTGCCCCAGTTTCAGCTATTGGAGATGTTTTTGAATTTTTTTTTCTCTTTTTTTTTGAATTCTTATTTGGTTGGACCGAACCGTGAGGCTGTCTACGTATCCCTTTTTAAGTAATCAGGTCGAACGTAGTTCAAACATCTGACCTAAACTATTTTTCATCATTCTTTCTGTTTCTTTGTCTTTTTTTTTCTTTTGTCTCTTTTTTTTTCCAAACAAGTTGCCCCAGCTTCTATTTTCTGGGGGCATGGACCTTTGACAGTTCTTTTCTTCTTCACTTTTTTTTTCACTTGAACTTTCTAAAAATTGCCCCAGTTTGTACTCTTGGGACATGGATTTTTTTTTCTTTTTCTTTTTCCTTTTTTTTCTTTTTTTATTTTTTTCTCTTTTTTTTTTTTTTTTGACTCTTGACTCTAAACTTGATTCCAAAAGAGGGTGGTCAAACAAAATAACACAGGCTCAAAGGGGTGACAAAGGGTATAAAGTGTTTGGATAGCAGAAAAAGGGCCTCCTAGCCTCGAGAACGCCAAACATAGTATCCTTTCGCGATCACATCATTGATGAACATGCCTATCTTCTTGGGTCTTTTTCAGTGTAAAGCTGTATGAGCAATACTTTTCTCGCTGTGAATGACCCTTGTCAATTTGGGTGACTTTTCTTTGATTTTGCCTTGATGTAGAGGATGTATTTTGCCACTAACTGATCCATTTCAAGTTGTCTGGAATACACCTTCTATTGAAAAACACTTTCTATCTCTTAGTGCTAAAAAGACTTCAACCCGTCTGGTTATCCTTAAGCCCGATCTTCTCAAATGATTCAAAAGGTAGAGATCCTTAACCTCCATGAGCATGACTGCTTTGGTTCTATGTAAACTTAGCACATGCTTATTTTCCAAATGTTTCACGTGTCTATTCTTTCTTCAAAAGTGTCTCTTTCTCACTTATGCAATTCAAGACTAAACCAATTTTTTAAGATTTGGCCAAAAATTCCGCACGCATGTCATGTCACTAGAACTAGCGTGAAAAGAACTATGCACAAAATGGACACACAATGACCGACTATTTTTTATTGAATGAAAGATAGCAGGGTGCGATAACAAAATAAGAAGAAAAAATAATAAAATAAGCTACCATGGCTAAAAGAGTAGTGACTTTCCAATTACTAAGTAACATTTACCCACACATTCGCACATCAGCATTACTACGACATTTAACCATTTTGATAGCTTTGGATTCAACACTCAAATTTTGACGATCATCCCAAGCAGCCCATGACCTATTGCTCAAATCTGGTAAAGTCAACCCTACATTCGCCTCCTTTTTTAATTTTTCACCGCCAACTTGCCTACTTGCCTTTTTCGTGACCTTGGATCAACAACAATGGTGCTTATTCCCTTGGTTGAGAAAAAGCTTTTATTTCCGAGAGATCTTAGATTGTTCTTGTCACTCGCCATTGCATACCAACTAACCGACCACCTTTGACTAGCTTTTATTTCAAAACAATAAACATGTTAGAATAAACACTCTCTTTCTTTATTTCTCTTTTCCTCTTTTCTGTTTTTTTTTTTTTCTTTTCTCTCTTTTTTCCATATATTTTTCAAAATCATTCGATTGAACCTGATGTGGGTTGCCTACGTATCATGTTGGAACATGAATCAGATCGTGCGTAGTTCGGGAAGATTAGGAATAAAGGAAATAAACTAAATTTTTTTTTGGATTTTGAATTTTTTTTCATTTCTTTTTTTTCTTAATTTTCCAAAGAAAGACCTATAAAGAAGAAAGAAAATATTTTTGAATTTCGATTTGTTTTTTTTTTTGAATTTTGAATTATTTTTTTTGTATTATTATTTTTTTGAATTTCGAAGAAAAATATTTTTGGATTTTCAGACTTTTATTTCGAATTTATGAAAGAAATACTTCTAAAGAAAAAAAAATATTTTTGAATCTTGAATTTTCTTTTTAATTTTTGAAGGAAAAAGAATAAAAATATTTTTGGATTTGAGAAAGATTAAAAGAAAATATTTTTGTATTTTTTAAAAATTGGGGTCTAAAAGAAAGGCTTTCTAAAGAAGGAACTAAAGGAAAATATTTTTTTGAATTTTTTTTAAAATTGTGGACCGGAACCGATGAGGTTTGCTTACGTATCTCACATCCGCTGAGAATCAGACCCGCGTAGTTCGCCTTTTTACGGAACAAAGAAACATGACTTATTTTGAAATAACTTTTCCTCTTTTTTTTCAAAATTTCGGCTGAGTTTCAGGATAATTCAATTACCTACTTCTCGCTCTCTTTTCTATTTTCTTTTTTCTCTTTTTTTGATTTTTTTTTCATTTTCTTTCCCTATTCTAGAAGCCAGTCAACATGCAAGCCGAAATAGCCAGATACGCAAGTAGCACGTAAGATGCATCAGGATGGTCTTTTAATTTGGGTACACCTGTCCTAGACGGACCCAACCCCTGTGTTGAGTCCCCAAAGTCAAATACACGTGATGCAAACAAACATTCCTACTAGGGATCCGGCATGAGGCTTTGTTATACTAGGTTTAAAACCTGGGTGTATTTTTCTAGACCTGGCTTACCCGAGCGGACCGCTCGAGCCGAGGGAGGCAGCGTACCGGGAATACTGAAGCTTCACCGGCTTTGCAACTTGTCCAAACCTCATTCTAAAATTGGGATATGACTCTAACAGAAAAGAAGTCACACGAAGTGCACACTTCCCAGATGATTTAGAAGACTCGCAGAGAAGAAGATTTCGTAGCAATTTATATATAATCCAAACAATATCAAAGCGGTAAAAGCGGCATTTAGCACATTAGGCTCAACATGTAAAAATCAGATTTAAAAAAAAAAGCCAACTATAACAGTTATTCTAAGCTCGAATTCTTAAATCCTGAACCGAAGTTCTGGGTTTGGATCCCCAGCAGAGTCGCCAGAGCTGTCACACCTCCTTTCTACACACCCGAGGGTAGTACAAGGGAGTTTTTCCAATTTAAGTGACATTATTCGAAATGGGATTATTTATTCATTTTTATTCAAAGTCGCCACTTGGGATAGTTTATTTGGTGTCCCAAGTCACCGGTTTATTTTTAAATCCCAGATCGAGGAAATTCGACTTTCCTTTTGAAGTCTGCGAACCAGAAATCCTGAATAAGTAATTCTTTTAACCCGGGGGAAGGTGTTAGGCACCCCCGGATTCCGTGGTTCTATCACGGCCGCTTTAAACTATTATAATTGGCCTATTATCTGATTTTAATACATGTTTTAAACTATTGTGCATTTTTAGCTTATTAACCGCTTTTAGTTATATTTAGGAAGATTCAATGTCATTTAAAACACGCCTTGAACTGCGTCACATAAAATGCACCGCGATCCACGACACATTTTATTTAACGTTGTTGAGAATTGGAGTTGGGTCACATGAAATGCACACCCGAGTTTAAGGAAATCAATTTAAATAGCGCGCCTAAAGAAACTACACACTTTTAAGTTTGCGAGGGCCATGAAAAGTTCAACTAATGGCACACCTCAATTTTAAAAGAGTTAAAATTAATTAAATGAGGGTCGTGGGCTTAGGGGTTTTATTTGGCATGGCACGCCTCAAATTATTTTAAAGAGGAAGGTTTGTATATATTTCTGAAGGCAGATTAAAGATATTCCCACTTATCTAAAACAAGTACCATAACCACGTCACGGGAACCGTACCCGTAGTTATAATAATTTAGTTGCGTGCCTAAAGCAAACTACGAGATTGTTAATGAATTATTTTCGTAAGATGCTTGATTCATAGAGGTCAATTACTGACATTAGCTAAATAAGGAAATGAGAGAATGTAAAAGCACATAATCTAAAAAAGGTAAACATTCCTAACATTCTGTAAACAGCACAAATCCACATTTGATTGACTACATAGGGACTAAATCGAAAAGCACTAGAAAAATGGAAAGACTAGTCATATAATCACTTTTCATTCACAAGATGATATAGGCATTTTATGATTAACGATAAAATGTGTACAGACGGAAACTTACTTATACTGCCTCTTTGAAATTTAACTTTTCCTCGTAACAAATTTCGAATAATAAAACCCTTTGGAATAATTTGGGGCGTGCCGTGCCAAATAAAACCCCTAAGCCCATGGCCCTCGGGTAATAAATAATAACTCTTTAGACATCGAGGTGTGCCATTTAGTTTGAATCTTCCATGGCCCTCGCAAACTTGAAAGTGCGTAATTGCTTTAGGCGCGCAATTCAAATTAATTTCCTTAAACTCGGGTGTGCATTTCATGTGACCCAAATCCAAATCTCAACAACGTTAAATAAAATGTATCGTGGACCGCAGGTGCATTTCATGTGATGTGGTTCAAGGCGTGTTTTAAATAACGTTGAATCTTCCTAAAAATAAATAAAAGCGGTTTAATAACTTAAAATTGTACCATAGGTTTAAAAAAATGTATTAAAATCAGATAATAGGTCAATTGTAATAGTTTAAGCGACCGTGCTAGAACCACGGAATCCGGGGATGCCTAACACCTTTCCCCGGGTTAACAGAATTCCTTATTCAGAATTTCTGGTTCGCAGACTTCAAAAGGAAAGTCGAAATTTCCTCGATTTAGGATTTAAAATAAACCGGTGACTTGGGACACCCAATTAAAATATTCCAAGTGGAGACTTTGAATTGAATAAATAATCCCATTTCGATTTATGTCACTTTAATTGGAAAAACTCCCTTGTACTACCCTCGGGTGTGCAAAAAAGGAGGTGTGACAGCTAGGACAAATCCGCTTCTACGACCATTGTCTTGCATTTGCGAGTCCAAACCTACGGCCATCCCTCCGCAGGTAAGAAAACACCAGAAGTTGGGCACCTTCAGCAATCCAACAAGTCCACAAATGTTCCGATTTCCATCCGATTCACACCCGGGATCCCCGGACCATGTCCGAACACACAAACAATTTCCAAAACACATAATGGACCTATTCCAGCCCACAAATCACATCAAACAATACAAATTCTACGAATCGGAACCCAAATTCAAACATATGAACTATGAACTTTCAAATTTCGAACCAACGTCGATTCATACCAAAACAACTCCGATTGACACCAAATTTTGCACACAAGTCATGAATGAGATTACGGACCTATTCCAACTTCTGAAATTGCCATCCGACCCTGATATCAATAAAGAGTACTCTTGATAAAACTTCCCAAATTCCTCCAATTTCAAACTTTCACCAAACTATGCCAAAACGACTTATGGACCTCCAAATCATCATCTAGACACGCTCCTAAGACCAAAATCACCATACGGAGCTACAAAACCTATGAAAACTCAATTCCGGAGTCATCTTCACACAAGTTAAACTACGGTAAACTCCTACAACTTACCTTCCAACTTAGGGACTATGTGCCCCATTTCACTCAGAAACTCACCCGAAACAAAATCAAAATCCCCGTCAAGTTATGTAACTACAATATAAAATAGAGGAGGAAACAAATAGGGGTTCGCGGCTAATACACTCAAAATGACCGGCCGGTTCGTTTACACTATTCTACTTGCTAAAGTGGAAGAGAGACGGTTACAAAAGCTAAGAGAAAAAGATTGGGATTCACTTAGTGATAAGGTGTGTGCATTTTGTGTCAAGTATAATATTTTGATACCAAACTTTGATGACCTCTATGTTGACTTTGGAATATCAAGATGCAAAGTTGCTGAGTATACTATTTTACATCAATATCGTGTTTATGCCTATTTTAAGATTATTGACTAGCAAGTTCAAGAACTCAATACTCATTTTAATGAGGTGACAACGAGCTTGCTTATTGGAGTAGCTTGCTTAAATCCAGTTGACTCATTTTTTAAATTAGACATAAACAAGATATTGAGGATGGCTGAATTGTATCCAAACAATTTTTGATGAGAATATAACGGTTACGCTCTAGAATCAACTTGAAATCTATATTTTTGATGTTCGTGATGCTGATGAAAGGTTCTCAAATCTACAAGGATTTGTTGGTCTTTCTGAAACAGTAGTTAAGACAACGAAGCATTTGAATTATCCATTTCTGTTTCGCCTTGTGAAATTTACTTTGCTTTTACCAGTTGCCACTACTATGGCCAAAAGACCTTTTTTGCCGATGAAGTTCATCAAGAGTGAACTGCGAAACAAAATAAATGACGAATGCATTAGTGGTTGTTTGGTGTCTTACGTAGAAAGAAAAAAATTTAACACTATTTCTGATGAGACTATTATGAATACGTTTCAGGAAATGAAAACTCGTAGAGGACAGTTGTAATAATGTGTTTTATTAATATATTTTATTTGTTGAACTCTTTTTATATTTGCTTCTTCGAATTTTTAACCCTCTTGATAAAAATTGTGGGTCCGCCACCGCTACTGACCAATGTTTCTCTAATAGGGATATTAATTTTAACTAATCATGGCCCCTCAAATGTCATATGCAATGACGATAAGTTATCTTTCAGTGTTATTAGATTTTACGATAATAACCTTAAGTTCCAGTAATTGAGTTCTAAATTTTATATATATATATATATATATATAATATTATATATATATATATATATATAATATATATATATATATATATATATATATATATATATATATATATATATATAGGTACCGCAAAAAGACACTATTTACCAACAATTAGCTATTTTAGTCATGCTACTAAAAATAGCCAAAAATTATTATTGATACAACATTCAAAAAAGTGAGGTAAAAAAAGATTTTTTTTTTAATAGATATTGTTATTATTCGTTGAAAACACATAGATGAGGCAATACAGAAAATTGTGGAAGATTGAAGGTTTTGCGGAAGCTTTTGACTTGCTGATAGCTAATTCAAATTTCTAGAAGGAGGAGCACTTGGTAACCTTCTGTAGTCGGGGGCTAGGACTCAGATAGATTAATTCTTCTTGAGGAAGTGCAATAGAGGTCATCGTAAGGATTTCAAGATTATCCAGAGTGAGAATCTTACTACCGAACATGAGCTTTTGGTGATAGATTTAAACATTCATAGACAACTGAATAAGAGGGATCTATATGATAGACCTAGGATTAGATGGGGGTTTTGACTATGGCCACGGCTCAGGAAATAGGAGAGAAGTTAATGGTGGTGGGGGTTGGGGGAGCAACGGTGGTGCTAATAGCAAGTGGGATAGGAAAACTAATTGTATTATGGAATGTAGCTCAAGAGGTGTTGAGGGTCTCGAGGGAAAACTCTGGTAAAGATCAAGGGGATTGGTGGTGAAATGGAGAGGTTCAAGGAAAAGTGAATGCCAAGAAGACTACTTATGTGAAGTTAGTGGAAAGTAAAGATGAGGAGGACAAGAGGATGAAGAGGGAGAGATATAAGATGGAAAATAAGGAGATAAAGTTAGTAGTTATGGCGGCGAAAATGGTAGCATTCAAATATCTATATGCAAAATTGGGCAAAGACGGGGATAAGAAGTTGTACAAGCTCGTCAAGAAGTGGGGAGGGACCATGATCTGGAACACATGAAGTGCATCAAATAAGAATATGGAGAAGTATTGGTGGAACAGAAACACATTAGACGAAGATGACAAATTTACTTCCATAAACTCTTAAACGAAGAGGGAGACACGAGTATTATACTGGTTGATTTGGAGCACTTCAAGAGTCATCGGGATTTTGTGTATTTATAAAGGTTGATGTGGTTTTAAGGGTAATGCGTAAGATGGGCTAGGGAAGAGCGATCGGACCACATGAGATCCCTGTGGAGTTTTAGAAAAGGGCCGGTAGAACAGGTACGGAGTGGCTAACTAGGTTATTTAATGTCTTTTGAGGACGACAAAGATGATCAAAGATTGGAGGCAAAGTATGATGGTCCCGTTGTACAATAACAAACGAGATATTCAAATTGCAACTTATAAGGGTATCAAGCTGCTTAGTCACATTATAAAAGTTTGGAAGAGGAGGGTAGAGATGAGAGTGAGCAAGAGTGTGTCTGTTTCCGGGAACCAGTCCAAATTTCACGGTGATCGACTACGGAAGCCATCCACCTTGTAAGGAGACTAGTCGAGCAGCATAGGAAGAGGAAGAGAGACTTGCATATGGTATTCATTAACCTAGAAAATGCATACAATAAAGTCCCAAGAGAGGTACTATGTAGATGTTTGGAGGCGAGAGGTGTACCTGTAGCACGCACTAGGGTGATTAAGAATATGTGTTATGATGCCACGAATCGGGTAAGGACAATGGGATGAGACCTGAATCAATTCCTAGTCGTCATGGGGTTGCTCTAGGTGTCAACTCTTTGCTCGTTCTTAATTGCCTTGGTTATTGATAAATTGGTGCGTCATATTCAAGGAGAGATGCCTTGATGCATGCTATTTGCGGTTGACACAGTACTGACTGGCGAGATGCGATACAATGCTAACACTAGGCTGGAGGTTTAGAAATAAACCCTGAAGTCTAAGGGTTTCATCTTGATCAGGACCAAGACAGAATACATAGAGTTCAATTTTAGCGTGACTCATGAAACTGAAGTGTTGGCCGAGTATGTTGTGAGGAACGGAGTGTTGGCCGGTCAAGAACCCGCATGTTCAGAATTTGAAAGTAGAAAAAATAAGGATGCTAAGATGGATGTGTGGGTGTACTAAGAGAGATAAGATTAGTAATGAGGATATACGTGACAAGGTGGGAGTGGACCCCGTGGTGGCTAAGATGTGGGAAGCAAGGCTGAGATAGTTCGGGCATATTAAAAAGAGATAAACGATGCTCTAGTGAGAAGGTGTGAGAAGTTGCCCATGGTACGTCTGATGAGAGGTAGAGGTAGGCCAAAGAAGTATTAGGGAGAGGTAATAAGGCAGGACATGCCACATCTGCAGCTTACCGAGGACATGACCCTTGATAAGAGAGTGTGGAGATCGAGAATAAGGATAGTAGAATAGTAGGTAGTCGAATTTTTTCTTTTTCATACCTATAGTACCATTATTATTCGTGAATTTTCTTACACTTGGATCTCTACTACTATCGGTATTTTTTTTTTGCTTCGGTTATCTTATTATCATGATGTTGTTGCTGCTTCTTGTTACTACTTCTTTTTCCATGGCTTCCATGTTACTGTATTTCTTTTTAACAATTTTGTTGTTGTTGTTGCTGCTGCTGCTTGCTGTTGTTATAGTATATTTAGACAATAGATCATCAGCGTGATTAAAGTTATTACATTTGCTGCTAAGTATGTGTGTGTGATTTATCCACTTGGCGTAAGTCACGACTATTGAAAGATACAAAAAAGTAGAGCTTATAATAAAATCCTGGCATATCATGTCTTTCTAAAGAAAACTATCTTCAATGACATTAAAGTAATAGGATTTAGAATAAGTTTGTTGAAAGAAATGTATTTAATTAAGCATAACTTTCATTACAGTTGCGTGCATATATGTTATAATTAATTTGACGTAAGCCCGATAATTAGTAGCTAATGAAAATTGAATGTAACGACCCGACGGGTCGTTTTGTGTATTTGAGCTGCGTTTCCCTTTTTGAAGCCTCTCGTACGTGTGTTTGTAGTTTTATGACATGCGGGGATGGTTGGTTTTGTTTTGTAATAACCCGGCCGGTCGTTTTGTATATTATAGCCCCGTTCCTCCATTTATTGCTTATTCTATGCTTATTTATTGTTTTGTGACTTGCCGGGTGGTTGGTTTAGTTTCGGGTATGTTTTAGAATGAGTTGGGACACTTAGTCCCAAGATTGGAAGCCTAAGTTGAAAGAGTTGACCGGATGTTGACATATATGTAAATGACTCCGGAACAAACTTTTGATGCTTCTAATAGCTCCGTATGGTAATTTTTGACTTACGAGTGTGTTTGGATGTTGATGCGGAGGCCCGTAGATGATTTCGGCATAGATTGGCGAAAGTTAGAAAAGTTGAAGTTTGAAGTATTGAGAAGTTTGATCGAGAGTAGACTTTGTGGTTACTTGACCAATATTTTGGTTTCGGAAGTTGGAATAGGTCGGTTATGTCATTTATGACTTATGTGCAAAATTTGAGGTCAATCGGAGTTGGTTTGGTAGGTTTATGCATCGATTGTAGAAGATGGAAATTCATTAGTTTTAGTAGGCTTGAATTTGGGGTGCGATGTTTTTCATGTTGTTTAGTGTGATTTGAGGCTTCGACTAAGTTTGTGTCATGTTTTAGGACTTATTGGTATACTTGGTCAAGGTCCGGGGGGCCTCGGGTGGATTTAGGATGGTTAACGGATTGAAATTTGACTTCGAGGAGTTGCTACTGGTCTGGTGCGATCGCACCTGCAGAGGATTGGTAGCAGGTGAACGACCGTAGAAGCGAGCCTAGGGTCGCGTGCGCGGTCTTGTGGGAGTTGGGTAGTGGCCGCAGGTGACTCGCAGATGCGACGCGTCTCCGCTGATGAGGTGTTTGGTAGTTGTGGCTAGCAATCGTAGAAGGGGGGAGGAATCCGCAGGTGCGGATTGCGCAGAAGCAGTCTTGCAGGCGCGATGGTTGGGCCGCAAGTGCGGCTGGTCGGGTCCTTAGTTGCGGCTGGGGAGTCTGCAGGTACGAAGGTGTCGGGACAGAAGACAAAATTGAGGGTTTGGAGGTTTCACGCCGCAGTAGGCCTTCTTGGCTTTATATATATTATTATTATGGATCGGGCTGCACGTCGCAGCAAGACTTATAGGCTTTATATATTATTATTATGGTATCGGCCTGCACGTCACAGGAGGCCATATTTGCTTTATATTAGCGCTTGCGCAGGATCAACCACTTCGAAGTCTGAAATACCAGCAGTGACTGCAGGTACCATACAGTGCTGAGTGATTGAGTGTGATGAGTGAGAGTGGAGACGGTCAGATTGAGTACTCTGAGAGTGTGAGTACATGATGTTATCATTATGATGCATGACATGTGACATGCATATTTTACATGTGGATATAGAGATGTAACATTCCTTATATCAGTCACTTTAGCAAATTTTATTCGTGTTGAACTTAAACTTTTAAACTTGAAAACGTGTCTATATTTCTATACCGTGTACAGCCTGATTATGAGATTCTTCTGAGTTATTACTGTCACTTTTCCTGTCATATCTGTACTGTTAAAATTGGGATTTGGACTGTACCTATTTGAGCTCGTCACTGCTTTCAGCCTAAGGTTAGTCCTGTTACTTATTGAGTATATTGGGTTGGTTTGTACTCATACTACACTCCACACTTCGTGTGCAGATCCAGGTACTTCTGGGCACGGTGGTTGCTAGATTTGGAGTCCGGCTTGGAGACTTTTGAGGTAGCTGCCTTTGCATCCGCAGACCTCGACTCTGCTTCTTTTTACTTTTATTTAGCACTGTTCTTTCTTCCCGACAGTTGTATTAGAAGTTTTTACTATGTTGATATTTAGTAGCTCATGTACTCAGTGACACCCGGATTTTTTTGGAATTTCGTATTTGAGTCGCAATACTTCTTATCGACTATTTGTGAGAGTTATTACTGTTAAACCTATTTCATCTTGTTTTCAATTTAAAAATGCATAGTTATTGGTGGTTGTTAGCTTGTGTAGTACTATTATAGGCTCCATCACAATATATTGAGTTTTGGATCGTGACAAGTTGGTATCAGAGCCTAGGTTACATAGGTCTCACAAGTCATGAGCATGTTTAGTAGAGTCTTACGGATCGATACAGAGACGCATGTTCTTATCTTCGAGAGGATACTGAACCATTAGAAAAACTTCATTTTCTTATATTCTTGTTGTGCGGATTTGTTGACTCCGGAAACTAAACTTCTGCTATTCTATTCTCTCACAGATGGTGAGGACACGTGCTACCAGACCGGACGGACGGACACCAGTACCACCAGCTAGGGCCACGAGATGCCGGGGCCGCGGTAGAGGTCGAGGTAGTGCACGTACAGTAGCCAGAGCAGCACCTGTGGATCCACCAGTTGCTCCAGCTCAGGAGTTAATTCCACATGTGGTTGAGCTAAGGCTGTATTCGGGGCCGGGGCCGGGCCTAAATGGGCTACATGGGCCGGGCTAAACGGGCCTGGGCTTAGCGGTCCCGGGCTTCACGTTCCCGGGCTTCATGGGCTCAACGGGTGGAACCAGCCCATGACGGGCCTAAGCCTACATGGTCCTGGGCTAAATGGGTCGGGCTCGCGGGCCCATACGGGCCTAACGGGCTTTTTTATTTCCGGGCTATTTTTTTTAATTTTTTTTGTTTAAGGCAATTTCTTGTAAACCATATATGTATATACTAATATAAATTGCTCTTATACATGGCTATATAAATGCATTTAGCATATATAATATAGAAACCTAATTATTAAAGTGCTTGAAGAAACAGTAAAATAACAAAATAATAGTAAAACTAAATTATCACGCATAATAAATTAATAACAAAGTAAAACATTAAGCATAAATACGTCTAATAATTTTAAAATAACACAAATTGTCAAAAAATCTTAAAGACGAATTTCCGGATAAATACGCTCAAGACAATACTTTATATGCCTCCTTAAAATGCCTGTGGTACCCCCTGAACGAAAATTTAAGACTCTTCCACAGTTCTTGCACTTTAATATTTGGCCTTCTTCATTTTCTTCAAGCACTTCAAAGTGTTGCGAAACAAATAAGCGCACTCTTTCCGAACGAGGCATGATTTAACTTGAAATTTGAGATTGAGACTTGAAGCCTTGAAAATTGGAGATTGAGAGATTGAGAGAAATTTAGATTGAGAAATGAGTATTGAGTATTGAAATGAAGAAGAGGGAGGGGGGTATTTATAGTTTTAGAGAAGGTTAGTTTTGTAAATTGAAAAAGAAAAAAAAATAAAAAATAGGCTATTTGTGCAATATGACTGTTGGCAATGGTCATTGGGGGTGGGGCCCTCCTTTTGAAAAATCTTGTAATGTTTTTTAGTATATATAGTATGTTAGTATATATATCTATATATATATATAGTATATAGTATATATAGTATACTATACTATATATAGTATGTTGTGTATATATATTTCCAAATATAATTTCTTGTAGCATATATAGTGTGTTATGAATATATATTATAGCTTATAAAGAATTGCAAGTTAAAGACAAAAAAATATTGCAAAGAGATATTCAAGGGAATATCTTATAATTTTTATTACCAAAAATGGCATATCTTTCTTAGTCTTCTTTCCCCCAGTGGAATGAGCATAACAAGGTGCTAATACCACCATTAAAAGGAAAGAAAAACTAAAGAAGATGTGCCAAAGTACAAGTTACACCATAATCTACATTGTATCTCTAACAAATCTCATAAATCCTTCAAGGTTCGGAGGAGGTTCCGTTGGTGGTAGCGCAAAAGAAGCTTGTTCATCACCGCTTCCGGGCGAAGCAGCATCCTCCGCAAGTTCCGCTATCATTTCTTCATAAGCTTCGTCTATCTCCGGTTGTGATTATGCAAGTCCAAAGTTTCTTCTTTCCGAGCGGATCCAATCTTTGAATAGTACTGATTTTTCCAAGCTCTCCCTCATAGACGCTCTATGATCACCTATTTGAAGTCTTGCTTGACTGAAAGCGCTCTCTGATGCAACTGTTGAAGCTTGAATAGATAAAATATCCTGAGCCATCCTTGCAAGAACCGGAAAATATTTTTCCCTTGCCTTCCACCATTCCAAAAGATCAAAGGTGCCGTCTGGATTCTCCTTTTCAAGTCCCTGCGATAAATAAACTTGAAGCTCATTTAGATGTGAAGTCTCATCAAAATTATCACCTTGAGAACCCCTAAACTCCGTCCAAGATTTAAGTGCTTTTAGGCCCGCAGCTCTTTTAGATGATTGTGAACTAGACGAAGTAGGGGTTGGAACATTTGGCCTAGCATGATCTAACGCAAGTTGATAAGCATTATAAATTGTTTGAGCATTTATTTTAATTGAGGCTTTTGCCTCTGCAAGTGTAGAAAATTTCTCAACTGAAAGATCTAAAGCCTTATAAATATTTGAGTACCAAAAGTGAGGACCTCCTAATTTCATTGTAGGATTTAACATTGCAGCAACACCATAAATGGGGGGGTAGGGAAAAAATATTTTTTAAACTTTTCTTTCATTGCATTTATAGCAAGTTTATAAATTTCCCCACCCTCCGAAAATTCAACAAACAAATCACAAAGTGCTGCAATATAAACTAAACAGTTTGAAATAGTAGGATAATATTGCCCAGAAAATGCATTTGTAGCAATTTGAAAATGTTCTAAAAAATCTATAAGAATTTTAACATTCGTCCAGTAAGGATTTCATCATCATCCTCACCACCAACACGAGCATTAAACGTTGCATTAATTGGGTTTCTATATTCATATGCAACTACTAAACTTTCGTACATATAATTCCATCTAGTTGGACGAGGTTTAGGAACCTTTCTTTCTCTAAGGCCAAATTCATCACATTTTTTAAAATACTCTCTAAGTTTACTTCTACGGTTTGAATAAAAAAGCCAATTAAGAGTCATTCTAACCTTTTCAATTTCTAAATTTAAAATTCTCATACCATCACCGACGATTAAATGGTAAATGTGACAAATACATCTCACATGGAAACAATTACTAAATGCAGGATTTAGTGTTGTTGTAAGTATGCCTATAGTACTAGTGTTACTAGAAGCATTATCCATAGAAATTGCCATTATTTTATCTCTAATGCAAAAATATCTACAAATATCTACAACAGTGTTAGCAATAAACTTACCTGTGTGACGTGAATTAATTATTCTATAAGCAATAATGCGTTTTTGCATTATCCACTCCTCATCTATCCAATGACTTGTAACAGTTAGATAATCACAGTCATTATTACTTCTACCAATATTAGTAGTAATAGAAATCCGATTAGTTATATGAGTAAATAAATACCGCAAATATTGTTCATATTCATGTTTATATTTATAAATATCGCTCTTAACTGTTGCGCGAGGCCAACCTTTATAAGTAGGATTAAAAACTTTTCTAATATAATGCACAAAATTAGGGTTAGAAGGAAAAGTATAGGGTAAGCACATAACGGTAACCATCTTTGCTAATTCTTTACGATCTTTATTAGGATCGTAATATAAAATACCACCGGTCACAGTGTTAATTCCTGGTTGAACTAGATTTGAACCTGTACTAGGGTTAACCGCAGTATCTACACTTGTCCCCTCTTGCTGCGCTTTCATTTGTAAATATTTAACTTTATCTCTAGGGTGTGTTTGTATGTGCCTAGCCAAACTATCCGTACCGCTAGGTCTCCAGTATATTTATGCGCCAGCAATGTCCCACAAGTTTTACACTTAGCCTTATTTTGTTCTCTTACTTGAGTAAAAAAATTCCAAACTATTGATGTTTCTAGGCGTTTAGAAGGTTGTCTATTAAAAGTAGGGGTTTCTACAGGTGGGTCGGGCAGGGCATCAGTTGGGTTATTAACAGGACTAGTAGGTGTATCATCTAAATCCTGTTGGGTTTCATCTACATCCTCATTTTCCTCATCATTTTCTAAGATAGTTGATTAGGATAAAGAGCATTCATAACTTCTTCATTTAATTGTTGACCTGGTGCAACATTATGGCCAAATTCACTATCAGAAAATTGAAAACAAGGGTTATCACTATCAAGAATAATAGGAGCAGCAGGACGGGTAACAGGTCTGGGTCGGGGAGCCGGGGGAAGGGTAGTAGGTTGACGACTACTTTCACCAATTTTAGCTTTTCCCTTACCACCAAACATTTGTTTCAAAGAGAATGCCATATTAATTACAATTATGCAAACTAAAACACACAAAAATATATTCTTAAAACATAAGAGTTGGAACAAGTTTACCGAATTGCCGAACAACTTCTTGAAAATTGAAAATCGTTGAAGACTTGAAGACTTGAATACTTCAATTAAACAACTTCACAATTTTTCACGAAATTGCAATAATAAAATAAGCAATTATAGAAGAGAAATTAGATATAGATTGAGAGAGATTGAGAGAGATTGATGAATTGGTGAGTAAAAATGAAAGAATGAGGGGGTATTTATAGTTGAGAATTGGGAAAAAGTGTAATTATATAAAGTTTGGGGTTAAAATAAAGTTTGGGGCCAAATGGCTATTTTTTAAAGTGGCCAACGGATAAATTTTGAAGGCCAACGGCTAGATTTTAAAAATCTGACCGTTGGTCTTTTTTTTAAAAAAAAAATTTTAAAAAATAGCTGTTGGAGCCCGTTAGGCCCGGTTGAACCGGCCCAGGCCCGCCTGCCGGTCTAGGGCATAGCGGTCCCGGGCTCGTGGGCTCCTTGAATTGGACCGGCCCGCCACGGGCCTTGTGCACCATTTGGGACCGGCCCACCAGGCCAGTTTAGCCCATTTGGACCGCGGTCCCGGTCCGATCCCGGGCTGGGCCCGGCCCACAGTGCAGCATTAGGTTGAGCCAATGGGACCAGCTCAGGCACCAGTTGTACCCATTGTGATTTCAGCCCTTTAGGAAGCTTTGGCCCAGATATTGACTGTATGCACTAGCCTTGCTCAGGCGGTTTCAATTTCGGTCGCCCCAGCTACTTCTCAGGCTGGGAGAGGTGCACAGACTCCCGTCGTCCGTACGATAGAGAAGGTGGTTTAGGGACTTCAGTCACCGAGGGTACTACCAGCCCAGCTAGTTGTCGCTGCTCAGGCCCAGGTGGAAGAGGCTAGAGAGGTTTGGGAGGCACAAGCCTCCATCTTTCAGTGGGGCTGAGTTAGAGAATGCTCAAGACTTCTTAGACAGGTACCACCAGATTCTTCGCACGGCGGGCATTCTGAAGACTAGTGGAGTCTCATTTACTACTTTTCAGTGGGGGAATTCTCTGCTCTCTTCATGGAGAAGTTTGTCCTACAGATCCGCCGGGAAGAGTTGCGTAGGCAGATTGAGCAGCTACGCCATGAGGGTATGTCTGTGACCCAGTATGAGATGAGATTTTCAGAGTTGGCTCGTCACGCGATCTAGTTTGTTTCCACATAGAGGGAGAGGATTTGGAGGTTCACTTTGTCATGACTCGGGAGATTGCATCAGGTGCTAGGATCAACGAGGTGATTAATATTGCTAGACGGCTAGAGCAGGTCCGTAGTCAGGAGTGTGAGCAGAGAGAGGCCAAGAGGCCTCGTGTTTTGGGTGGTTTCAGTGGGGTTTCTTCTGAAGGGCAGTCCCACCATAGCAGGGGTTGTCCTTTTAGACCCGCTCAGATGACTCATCCGATGCATCGTGGTGCATCAGCTAGCCATGGTTCATACAGTGCTCATCTGGGTCAGTCATCTCTTAGTGCCCTCCCAGCTCAAAGTTCATCTCGTGCTCCATCAGTTGAGGGTCCATCTGTACCCGGTTTTTCTAGTAGCTATTCTAGTTCTCGGAGCCCGATTTAGTCTCCACCACCATTGACGGATCGAAGTTTCTATGAGTGTGGGGAGTTTGGACATATGAGGAGGTATTGTCCTCGTTTCTTAGGAGGTCCAGTTTAGCAAAGGTGTTAGGTTATGACTTCCGCACCAATTACTTCACCACCCACTCAGCCAACTCGGGGTAGGGCTCAGGCAGCTAGAGGTTTCCCTAGAGGGGGAGGCCGATCAGGTGGCGGTCAAGCTTGATGCTATGCTTTCCCTCCAAGCTAGAGGCCGTTGCTTTAGAGGCAGCGATCATAGGTATTGTCTCACTATGTCACAAGGATGCTTCTATATTATTTGTCCATGGTTCCACTTATTGGTATGTATCATCATATTTTTCTCATTATTCAAATATGCCCAATGAGTCCTTAGTTTAACCTGTTCATGTATTTACGTCGGTGGGCGATTATATTGTTATGGACCGTGTGTATCGATCGTGTGTGCTGATCATTTGGGGATTAAAGACTAGAGTTGACCTCTTATTGCTTAGCATGGTTGATTTTGACGTGATTCTAGACATGGAATGGTTGTCCCCCTGTCATGCTATTCTGGATTGCCACGCTAAGACCGTCACGTTAGCGATGCGCCTGTTACCTAGGATCGATTGGAGAGGTTCTCTAGACTATGTTCGCAGCAGGGTGATTTCACATCTAAAGGCCCAACGGATAGTTGGGAAGGGGTGCTTATCATATTTGGCTTTTGTGAGGGATGTTAGTGCTGATACTCCTACTATTGATTCTATTCCGGATAGTGCAAGACTTTCCCGATGTGTTTCCAGCAGACCTGTTAGGCTTGCCACCAGACACGGATATTGATTTTGGCATTGTCTTGGAGCCGAGCACTTAGCCCATTTCTATTCCTCCGTACCATATGGCACCCACTGATACCCAATTTGGTCCTCATATTTTTATAAATATCATATAAACTTTGAAAATATCATTCCTGCATCATCACCAATTTACAAGAGTCATATAAATATTTTCTATAATTTTCCATAATTTATAAAGCTTTAAAATTGATTTTCTTGCATTTAAATTACTTAAATATGTATTAATTACCCCTTTAAGTTATTTTATGATGACTTAATCATCCAAATCTATTATTTGCATCCACATATATGTTTCATAATATTTTTACTTTACTTTATATATTTATATTGGTATTTTTAAGCTATTTACACAATTATGTAATAATAGCCTATATGTTATGCTTAATTGCATTTATTAAATTATTCATGCTAAAATAGTATATTTGTAATATTAAGTTATTATTTTCAATCGTTTTATTGCATAAGTAATATTTTATTGATGAATTATTCTATTTAAACAATTATGTGTATTTGATTCCTAGCCCAATATTAGGCTAATTTTCAGACCAAAAACAGGCCCAAAACATTTGGTCCAGCCCCAGTTCACTCTTCAAAAGCCCAAGACCAAACAACCATCTTCAAAAACCGACCGCGACCCGTCTTTAACCCACCCCTCTCCCTTTCAATCTTGGATGTTGATCCCAAATGATCATCAGCCCAAATTAAGCTCACCCCTTTTCAATATAACCCTCCCTACTAACCCTAGTGACCCATTCCCCGCTTCAGCCACCTCTACTTCGTCTTTACAAACCCTAGTCGTTGTATCTCTACATCCTCTCTGAATCCGGCCCCAATATGGAATCCTTTCGAGATTCTCTTGCCTTATTCTTCTACTACTCACGTGTTCATGGTATTACTAAGTATTTACCTAATTTTGGTAAATGCTACCTTTCAAGACGGGCCTGATTTGGCTCTAATTTTGTGAAGATGAGGCCGATGTTTCATCTATATATACTCTACAACGAATGATTCTTGCATTTCCGACCAGATTCATGGCAAATCCTAATCCAGCCCCCTTGTGTTTCAAGGGTGTTCTCTCTTCAAAGCTCCTTAAATAGTTTCGTACAATTGTGTTGATGTTATCACCAAACACCAACTCACTTCTGAATCTAAGACGCTTGTGCTATTTTTTATACAATGCATCACCAATGTTATTCTTTTCTTCTTCTCTCTACTGATTACATGGTAAACTTTGTTAAGATTACCATGCTTGTTTAGAGTATAACCAAGAGTATGAAGTTGGTATGATCAAAGTATATTATTCTTCCTTGATAATCTGCATTATATACTTGAACTTGGGCTTGACGTATTTTTTCCAGACTGTTGAGAGATTTGCGATCCCATGGGAATTGATCCTTGGAATTGAATCTGTTATGATTCATTCCGAGAATAAGTGTGGTGCTTCTATATATGGTCTATAAGTGACGGTCTTTTCCTTCTTGAAAGAAGATTATCTTAACTGGTCCTTAAATTGTTCCTTGATCCATGGGATTGATAGCTTTCCTTTTCGACGCATATCTTCTGTAATTAGAGCAGTCGCAATTTTAGTCCAGATCTCCTTATATCTTGGTCCTTCCTTCTTATACTCCATCATCCTGGTTGTCGTATCTTTTACATATCGCTTTAATCTTGGGCCATCCTTTCTTGCTCTGTTGACAGATCTTTGCATTCCTCAGTTTACTCATTTCTTCCTTGTCTTCGTTCGTTCATCATCGATAGACTTGCTCGCATCCTTTTTTGCATCTCAACTGATCCTGCAAACAATAATATGTTATTTTTCATCATTGAAATCTAAATCTAACAGGGGAGGGGGAGGGAGGAATTTAAATTGTTTAGTTAGCAAAGATACGTACAATAGATCCTTGTGGTCCGGTCCTTCCGGAACTCCACGCATAACGAGAGCTTAGTAACTAGGCTGCCCTTTTAGTTGGTAAGCATGTTTGATCCCCTCCTCTTTTGAATTTTTTTGCTGATGAACGGAAAGGGCCACGTCACCACAAAGCGTAATTAATATATTTAAAAAGAACTAAGGTAAATTGCATATGTTAAGGAGTGTAATGGAATTGAAAGCTAAAAGAAAGAAGAGAAAGATATATAAAGAAAAAATAAGGCTCAAAGAGAAGGTCAAGCTTTTCTCTCTTGTTCAATAATACACGTTAAACTCCGCCAATAATGCTAAGTAAATAGCGTAGATCTCGCGCGATAGAGCGGTTTGTAAATCACGTCATTGATATGATTCTTCATTTCCTTGGGAGAACGATACTCATCGCGATGTGAATAAACAAAATGAGCCGCTTTGGCTGTCCTCCAAAAAAGATCTTTGCACACTTGAGGTAATTGGTTCCCTTTCCTTGAACAACCATTCGTAGCAGCTTTCTTCTGTTAATTTCCACCATTTCCTTTGCTTGCCTTATAGCCTCTTCTTCAGAGATTGTTCCTGGACTTTGCATCATTAGCACCGACACTAAATTTGATGTTCTCTCTGCTCGTTCTCTCTGCGCAAGAATACGCGAGGGAGAAGATCTATTAATGTCAATATATGATAAACACCTTTTATGCTATGCTAGTAATTAACCAAATAACACCTCTTTTTTAACAGAAGTGTGTCTCGCGCACACCCGAATACTGCAGACGATAAGTGTGAAATACAACCACGAATGACATATAACAACAACAACAACAACATGCTCAGTATTATCCTACATTGTGGAGTTTGGGGAGGATAGTATGTACGCAGACCTTACCCCTATCTTGTGATGATAGAGATGATGTTTCCAATAGACCCTCGGCTCAGGACCACGAAGAAGGAGTGTGAAGAACAAAGTGGAGAAGTAGGTCCACATGGAATAATGTTAAATTTGGAAAAAGTAAAAGAAAAATGTAATTTTAAGGGGGTGCTTGGCTCAATACAAAATTTTGAAAAAGAATTAAGACTTTTGGAATTTGTGGTATTAAATTTATCATGACATAGTGGCTGATCTAGTGTATAACATATATGAGTTCATCAAAACCTGATAACTTTGTCTCGAATTCTGTATAAAAATTCATCAAATAATAAACTTGGCTTGTTGGAAGGATTACCTTGTAACTTTGTAAATCATTAAGTAGCCGCATCAGTGTACCAGCACAATTGCATAAGCCATGAATTTCAGCATCAGCACTACCTAAAAGATCCTTAGGAATTTTTATTCCAACAAAGTATTGTGTTGTGAGAATAACGCATTTAGCCCCAAAAGATACAGAGGTAGCAGACAAATACTCTTCTACGCTTGGCGTTCTATTGCTTGTCCACCACTCAAGTCGTTGTACCAGCATGCACTTCAACACTTCAACCCACTATATATTGTGAGATAAGTTAGTAGTCCTCGTAATCAATAGCGGAGCCAGAAGTCAAGATAATTCAATACATGTAGTATAAATACATTTCTTTTTTACCTAGTGAAGGCGTGTCAATTAACACCCCATGGGCAAAGGTGGCTCCACCGTTGATTATAATTAGAAGCAATAAATCGAAAAATGTAAATAGAGCAAAAAATGTTAGAGAATAGTTCGTGCACTTTCACATACCAAGTTATTAAGGTGATCTTTGACAGATCGACCTTGCCTAATTTCTGCTTTTGCTGCAAGATCCTCCATTGTATTGTAAAAAGCTGAAAAGAAAATTTTAACCCTCTCTGAAAGGAAACCAATACTTTCATATGCATCCCACCTGTAAAAAACAAATACGGATACAGGTCGTGGTAGAGCCAGGAATTTTAGTAAGGGGTTTTAAAGAAAATCACACCTAATATATGAACATATATCAAGGGGATTCAATAGTTTATACATGTATAAAAAAAATTATTTTAACGTTTCTCATGGTATCTTTAAGATCACAAGTTCTAATATTAACTGTTGATATGCTGCAAAAGTCTTTGATTGTTAAAGTCCTTGATAGTCGGTCAAACACCGCCATATAAAATAAAACAGAGGGAGAAATAACAAGGAAAGATAAAACAAATACCTTTCTACTAATTCGATGATGTTGAGCAGTTCATCTTTTAAAGCAAGAACATTGAAAAGATCATCGATCAAAGTCAGGAACATGGTGTATTTTGCATACATAAGACGAGCATCAGAGAATTCATGTTGAAGAGTACAGCTATACTAATTAAGTGAGAACGGTAAATGTACTCTTGTGGCAATCCCACTTGCTCTAATCTGCAATCTTCGTACCACCTATATTCATTCATATATGTAGACAAATGATCGGTTATTGTCAAAGAATGATCAGGATAATACTCCCAGGAGTTAATTTGACTAATTTCTGAAGCTAAATTGAAATAAATCTAACTCAATATTTTAAAATTAAAATTTAGATATTCAAAGGAACAAACGTAGATCAGATCGAGGAGGTGATTGTGAAGATAATTATACAAGATGTTTACTGCAGAGGAAGCGAAGTACCAAGACTAGCAAAGCAGATGGCCAGCCTAAACTTCTACCCATGAAGCAACAAAGCAGAAGGTCGAACCAAGTGCAATAAGATACATGATACTAAATAGTAAGATTTTGAAGGGTAGAGTTAGTAGAGGAGGCTAGAGATGCACACTAAAGTTGGGCTACATGTCCAACTTTAGGATGAAAACATACTTGTACAGAGCATTCAGATAAATAGAAAATTTATAATTACCAAAAAGAAAAATTAAAATTTAGATATTCAAAAACGATACGAAAAGTACTATAAGTAGCAACTTTTTTTTTATGTCAATATGATGCACAAACACATTTTAAAATATTAATCAACGTTCATATAATTCGAATCTCAAGAAGTAAAAAATGCCACTTTGATTAGGACATAGGAAGTAACCAGTAGTGAAGATACCTCTTGAGCTGTTGAAGTTCTTCTTGGTATCTCGCTAGGCCCAAGTCGAAATCGTTTCTTGAGAATATTAACAAGTCTCTATTGTTAATGCTGGGAGACCTAATAATAGAAAAAGACTTTAGTAGAAGATGCACATCCATAATTATTTGATAGGAGCTTAAATAAAGCATAAAAGAATACTGATAAAGAATAATACAAAACAAAACTGACATTACAAAATGATGGTAATAGAGTCATCATACCTATAAGCTGCTTTTAAAATTTTAAAATTGTTCTCTTCATATGACTGGATATATCGTCTATTTTCCACACGATCATATGTGACATAAAATTTCATCAAAGCAAGTTCCACCTAATGTTTTTTAGATTAGTGATGGAATAGTAAAAACTAAACTTCATAAAGAGAAAAAATAGTAATAATAATAATAATAATAATAATAATAATAATAATAATAATAATAATAATAATAATAATAATAATAATGCGTTATTAGATATTTGATTTTTTTTGTTTACACAAGTAATACCTCCTTTTTTGACTTCGTGTCAAGGAAGTCATTATTTAAGAGTTTTTGCTCCATAAATATTCCTGTCCAATAGCTAATTTTATCCAAAATGTGATCTTTCTCATCTACAGCCAACTGTGAAGCTTTGTGGAGCTCACAAATTGCAACATGACTTTTAAGTTTCCCATTTGTTGCAAAGAAATATTCTTCATCGACAAATTCTGCAAGTTCTTCTGCAAAGTATTTTTTTTTATATTCTTAGGTTTCGTACAGTCAAACTAAGACATATAAAATGAATCGAACTGAATAACAAACCTGAGGAGACTTCATAGTTACTCATCCGTAAAAGTCGAAATGCCATTGCACAATGCGCAATGTTTGAAAAAATTTCTTCGTTCTTTTGTTGCCAAAGCCTATAAATGATCATCCATCACAACCGGAGGCTTAAAAATAGTTTACATTATAGGGTGTGTTTGGAACAAAGGAAAATGTTTTTCTGAAAAATATTTTCCTGAAAAATGAGTGGTTTATCAGTTATTTTTCTTTGTTGGTTCGTGAGTGGGAAAAAAAAATTCGAAAAATATTTTCTAATATTCATTAGTGAGTAGAAAATATTTTTTAGGAAAATAATTTTTTATGACTACTCTTCTCACCCCCTTTCCCCCCCCCCCCCCCCGAACTACCCACTGTTACCTTGCTCCCCACTCCTCCCTCCCTCCCGTCCTACAAAAAAAAAAAAACTTAA
>NW_017670609.1:267739-268220 GCF_001879085.1 Nicotiana attenuata
ACAAAAAAAAAAAAAAAAATTACCAACGTTTTCAGGATTCTATTTTCTTCAAAAATTTAATTATTCTTTTAAAATTTCACACAAACCAAAGGGAACTAATGTGCTGCTTTACTTTTTTACAACAATAATGTTGAAATTTGAGCTCCATAATTAAAAAAATACTCTTTTTTTGTTGAAAATGAAAGTACCCTTTCTAAACAAAAAAAGAAGAAGAAAGTACTCATTTTGTTGAAATGACAAAAATAATTCTTCTACATCATGAAAAAAAATACTCATTAATATTTCTATATATGGTGAGGGTGAAGGGTGGGGCTCGGGGTAGGATGGGGAGGGGTGGGGGTGGCGGGGGTTTGGGTAGGGGGTAATGGAGGTGTGGGGTGGGTAGGGGTGGGAGTTGGTGGGGATATGGAATATGGTGGGGAAAGTTGAAAAAGAGTTTTAAAAAAAAATTTTCTTCTCTTGATATTGAAGAAAAATGAGT
>NW_017670609.1:268240-297344 GCF_001879085.1 Nicotiana attenuata
TGAAAAAAATACTTCTACATACAATGAAAAAAAAAAACTCATTAATATTTCTATATAGGGTGAGGGTGAGGGTGGGGCTCGGGGTAGGGTGGGGAGGGTGGGGTGGCGGGGTCAGGGTAGGGGGTGATGGAGGTGTGGGGTGGGAGTTGGTGGCGATAGGGAATATGGTGTGGAAAGTTGAAAAAGAGTTTTGGAAAAATATTTTTTCTTCTCTTGATATTGAAGAAAAATAAGTTCACGAGCAAAATATTTTCCATAACATTTAAGCCAACCAAACATGAAAAAAAATTAAAAAATATTTTCCTTCAAATCAAATACATCCATAACTCTGATCAATTACTTGTACCTGTATGTTTCATCCAGAACATTTTTTATTTCGGTGTTAAAATACCGATCTACTCCCAGACATTGAAGAGTATCAACCAAGCAAAGAAGTGAATGTATCTTCGTTGGATAGATTGTGGGAACTATAAGAACATCAAGGGAAAAGATATGAAGTTTGTTAGCAAAGCCAACAGTAGTAGAATTATAGTACTATATGATCAACATGCAGAGGTCTCCGGTTATTGAGGTGTGTGATAGTTTAATATCACTAAATAAAAATGCTTTTTTTAGCAAAGAAAAAGTGTGTGATATAAGAGCACGTTTTAATTCAAATAATTATATCTTGTACACGCCCCATTACGCACTGACCTGATTCTTTTCAAGAGCCAAGCGCATGAACAATTTTTTCAACGAGCGATGACCTCAAGACTTGACCCAAAACCTTTGCCTGCTTTGATATATGCGATTTTCACACACTTCAACAACACATATATCATTGAGAGATATAAGACATTTCTACCTTTGTACTTTTTACTTTTGACAGCAATCCTATTCCAATTGCAAGTAGAATAGTACTCCTTCTGTCCTATTTTATATGACATATTTTCCTTTAAGTTTGTTTAAAAAGAATATCATCTCTTTCTATATTTAGCTTAATAAGATATTTAATAGCAACAAAAATATCTATGACTTATTTTAGACCACATATTTTTAAAAGGATTTTTTTTTTAAATTTCATGTCTAGTTAAACTCTATCACATAAATTGAGAAGGAGAGAGTAATTCTTAGACGCATAATCATATGGATATTGAGATGATGATGGTATATATACATACCCCAATTTTTGTGTAGTTTCAAGATTGAATTTAAGTATCCAAAGCATTTTTCATCATGCTGATGGTAAATTAAAATAATGATCCGTTGTGTCTTTGATGTACCATCATTTTCTTCCACTGACATAATTCACCAATTCCTTCAGCAATATATTCAAGATTTACAATATTTCCCGTGAAATCATTCTGTAACGCTCTGACAATTATTCAGAAATAGTTAGAAAATGAGTTTAGAAAAGTAAAATACCATTTGTCTGATGCAATTCAAGATGAAAGTTAGAATATAAAATACATGTTGAGTCACATTACTGTAAATGGAGTTTTGCACTCTACAAATTTAGTAATGCTCTTCCCTCTTTTTAAATTTTTTTTTTAAAAGTTTCTATTACCTAAGGGTACTGCAGGCGTATCAAGGTTGAGGAGGTCGTGGGAGCTATGCGTAAGATGAGTAGGGGCAGAGCGACCGGGCCAGACGAGATTCCGGTAGAATTTTGGAAGTGTGTGGGGAGAGTAGGTTTGGAGTGGTTGACTAGGCTGTTTAATGTTATTTTTAAGGCGAAGAGGATGCCGGATGAGTGGAAGTGGAGTACGGTGGTCCCATTGTATAAGAACAAAGGTGATATCCAGAGTTGTAACAATTATAGGGGTATCAAATTACTGAGTCATACCATGAAAGTGTGGGAGAGGGTGGTTGAAGCGAGGGTGAGAATGACAGTGTCTATAGCCGACAACCAGTTTGTGTTCATGCCGAGTCGTTCAACTACAGAAGCCATACATCTTATTAGGAGGTTGGTGGAACTGTACAGAGAGAGGAAGAAGGATCTGCACATGGTGTTTATTGACCTAGAGAAAGCGTATGACAAGGTTCCTAGAGAAGTTCTCTGGAGATGCTTGGAGGCAAAAGGGATGTCGGTTCCCTACATTACGGCGATTAAGGATATGTATGATGGGGCTAAGACTCGGGTTAGGACAGTTGGAGGCGATTCTGACCATTTTCCGGTTGTAATGGGGTTACACAAAGGTTCTGCGCTCAGTCCGTTCTTATTCGCCCTGGTGATGGACGCGTTAACGCACCATATTCAAGGGGAGGTGCCGTGGTGCATGCTATTCGCCGATGACATAGTTCTGATTGATGAGTCGCGAGCCGGTGTTAACGAGAGGCTGGAGGTTTGGAGACAAGCTCTTGAGTCTAAGGGTTTCAAGTTGAGCAGGACAAAGACGGAATAGCTGGAGTGTAAGTTCAACGCTGATCCGGGACAAGTGGGCGCGGATGTGAGGCTTGAATCACATGTCATCCTAAGTAGAGGCAGCTTTATGTACCTTGGGTCGGTTATCCAGGGGGAGGGGAGATCGACGAGGATGTCACACACCATTTTGGGGCAGGATGGATGAAGTGGAGGTTAGCATCTGGAGTCCTATGTGACAAGAGAGTGCCACCGATACTCAAAGGTAAGTTCTATAAAGCAGTGAGTAGACTGGCCATGATGTATGGGGCTGAGTGTTAGCCTGTTAAGAACTCACATATCCAGAAGATGATGTAGACATGTAATTTTTGACCCTCCCTAAGATTTTACATATTTTAGCATTTAATTATTTAGTTTAGGCCTAATATCGCTATTTTAACTAGTTATAACTATTTTACTTTATTTTATAACAAAAAATGAATATTACAAAAAAAATAGTTTCATTAATGTTTTGTAGTCATACTATTTTATTAGGATTTTTATATTTATATAATCTTGAGAAAATACCAAAGTAGGGTCACAGTATAATATTGTTTATTTTAGTTAATTAGGATTAGTTTTATATTTTCATATTATAAATTTTATATCATTTTTAGAAGGAAGAGTGAGTTTTTGGGTTGGTTTATCCCATTTTTAATGAAAGAGGCCCATTTTTTTTGTCTTTGAGCCCAATTTTGAAGCCCAAAATGACCTAACCCACTTCCCCTTCCTCTTTAACCATCCTAACCCTACCTTCTTCTTCTTAACCAAAAGATCCCTAACCCTAGAGAACCCTACACACAGCCGCCACCAGCCTCTAACCCGCCGGCCATCACCCATCGCCGCCCGCCAGACCTCACGTCAACCAACCAACAAACTCCCTCACCCCAATAACGAGCAACCTAACGCCACCAACACACACAAGATCCAGCCTCCGCACCACCCCAAAACTCCTCAGTCGCCGCCGGACATAGAAGCAACGAACACAATAGCCATCCATCGCCGCTTCTGCTTCTTCCCATTCACAACAGCCTGCCGAAAAACACTCGCACACAGCAACCCCTAATATCTCACCTTCCTCATCCGCCTCTACCACCCGGAACAGTCGCAACTCCCCCCATTTGAACAACTCACTGCCACGATACATCAGCGAAAATCAGGGGCAGGAACGAACGAAAAAAAAAGAAGAGAAAAACGGGACAGAAACAGAGGATTTGGAACAACTTTAAAGTTGTTAGAACCGTTTGATTGTGAGATTGTTGTTTGTTTTGTTGGCTGCGCTTCGTATGTAGTTTCCATGTCCTTCATTTGGTCCGATTTTGCAGTCATCTTCATTTTTGGATGATTTTTGATTAAAATGTGGGTTTGAATCCGGGTTTGGTTGAGTTTCTGGTGACGATTCAAGATTCTATCTAGTTTTCAGCTTTCTGGTGCTAATTCGAGTTCCGTCCGCGGTTCGTCACATTTTTTTAGTTCAAAACAGTGAAACAATCAATTTTCCGGCTATATTGAGGTCCAATTCTTTCATCCTCTACTCGTTTTATTCAAGCTTCATGTTAATTGTTTGTTTGGTGTTATGATTTTGTTGTTTATGTAATTGTTCTCCATAGTTTTGAATTTGTTCGCTTAGTTATCTGCTCGTGTTTACTCGAATCGGTTATAGTTGAACATGATTTCATTCCAGTATAGAAATTGGGTTGCTGGTTAAAAGAAAATTTTGATTCAAGATAATAATATTCTTCTTTTATCCTTGTTTTAGTTACTTTTCGAATAGGAGCATGCTTAGGTCGTCATCATTCGGGTAGGCAAACATTAGGTTTTCTTCATTTTATTTGAGGCGAAAGGTCGTTCCCTGTAGTTCATATTCAGGGGAATGCCCCGTAGACTTTGTATATATTTTATCCGGGGTATGCCCCGTAGTATATTGTATTTGGAGGCCGCAAGTAGTATCTTTTGCCTCGAGCCTCTTTTGTGTTTATTTTCCGTTTTTGTGATTTTACCTCAATTTGAATGTTTTACAAGCCAATTAGATCGAGTACGCAACCGTGACTTTCACGGGACTTGGGGAGTGCCTAACACCTTCACCCCGAGTCAAATGAACCCCCTTACCCAAATCTCTAGTGCAGACTTAGTTTTGGAGTCCAAAGTATTTTAAAGGAAAAATTATTTTTAAAAACGGTGACCTGGCACACCGAAACCAATGTCAGGTGGCGACTCTGAGAAATCCTTTTGAACACAATTTTGTCACTTTCTAATTGGAAAAACCTTTTAAGCTTTACAAATCTTTTATTTATTTAAGAGGGTTAGTAAGGTTTTAAAAAAAAGGATGTGACAGCTCTGGCGACTCCGCTGGGGATTTGCAGGTTCGAGCTGGTACTTGATCTTGTTGGGTTTTAGGATATTCGGTTGAGGTGTTTGTTTTCTTTATTTGTTTTGTTCATTTGGTTTGTTTGTCTTATTTCATGTTTTGGTGGTTATTTGTTTATCGTTTTTCATTATGTGTTTACTGCTTTATAAATTGTCATCATTTGCATAACCATGGGTCTTCTTTCTGCAACAAGTCTTCCGGAGTACGTTTGAGCGTACACGGCCCTTTTGTGAGTCACCCGTGTCTTTAGGGGGGTGGCGTGGGAGCGTGGAGCGGGCGGATAGCTAGAGCAGTCGCCATCGACTATGTGCCGCCCCGAATTGCCTTGTCTAGTGAACCCCAAACTTAGGTCAGCCTTTAGGTCATGCTTATTTGCATCATGTCATTTACACTTAGCACGGCTCGGTCCAAGGTACCGTGTCCCTTTGTAGGAGGCCTATCCAAATTTTATGAAATGGGCCCATGGCCCAAAAAGACATTCAATCATCCCTATGTGATACATGTTGCATCTTTGAGGGTAGAAAGGTCATGTGGCAGACTGATGTTTGGGAAAGAGGGTGAAGTGTAGAAATGAAGCAAGTAGGGCCCGGTTATATTTTTCTTTCACAATTATTTCAAGAAAAGCCAAAAAAAATGAAAATGAAAATCCAAAAACATTTTGCAATTTCCCATAATTTTCCGAAAAACCAAAAAAAGAAAAAAAGAAAATCCAAAAATATTTTACATGTTTCATCATATTTTCAAAAAAAAAAAATTGTGTTTTCTTCAAATCAGTATTTTTTCTAAAATTCTCTCCCGTATCTAATCTTCCCAAACTACGCATACCTGATTCTCGTCTTTCGGGGCGGGATACGTAGGCAGCCCACATAGGGTCCGGTCTTCCTAGTGAGTCTTAGGTTCTTGGCTTCCGGGGTCGTAGCCAAATCTTGCATGTTTAGCCAAATTTGGCCGCATTTGGCCACATTGGCCGTTTTAGCAAAATAGGGCTATTTTCTCAAAGTAGCTTGTTATCTCATGTCTTAGAGCCCTGAGTCTACAACAAGGTGTCCTCTCAATTTTAAGGTTCCTTCCTGTGATCTGCATGCTTAGCCATTTTTTGCCACATAGGCCATTTCTGCAAAATGGGGTCATTTTTGCAAAGTAACTTTAGAAGTTATGATTCCTTGATGTTTAAGGCCATATAGGCCGTTCTGAGGTGTTTCCTTATTGAGTTTTGCACTTTCAGTCACTTTTGGCTACGTATGCCTTTTTGCAAAAACAACCTCATTTGTGACTTGCATGTGTCCAATAGGGTATGTTATGGCCTCACATAGTGTCTCGAGTCATTTAATCTGTTTGGTCTTATTTTTCTCATTCAGGACCATTGCAAATAGGAGCTGCTTGAGGAGACTTTATATGTTTTTTTAGTGTGTTGTTCATGTTTTACTTTCTAGTCTTGTCCAGTAAAGTTGAGTCTTTTAGTTGGTGTCATAGTTTGTCGTAGTATAGTTGAATTTGTCGAGTCTCTCATTATCATACTTCCTATGATGTATTTGAAAACCAAAAAAAGGTGTAAATGAAAATCCAAAAAGTTTTTTGTTTCTTAGTTTATTTTGTCCATTACTTTTCCAGAACTACGCTTGATCTGATTCATGAGGGACATGATACGTAGGCAACCTACATAGGGTTCGATCGAATCATTTTTTGTAAAACGTTAAAAAAAAGAAAAAAAAGATGAAATTGTGGATGTGAGAAGTGAGGGGAAAGAAAAGAGTGTTTATCAGAAAGAAAAAAGAGGAAGAAAAATGAGCAAGCCAAGAAGTGCAACAAAAGAAAGAAAAGAGAAGATTGAAATGAACAAAATTGGGATGATGCCAAATGACTTTCTGACCCTCGAAGTCATTCTAAAACCGTTAATTGTTGCTAGGGGCATTGAACGCAATGTGATATTTCTATCCGATAAATTTCCTAACGCTAACATGTTGGCTTTGTTTTGCTCCTCTTTGTTACTTTCATTTTTATCATTACAGAGGGCGGTTAGTTTGTGGCACTTTGGCGATTCATCCATACAACACAAGGTCAAAAGCAAGGTAGCCATGGCTAGCAAAGACTTGGACACAGGAGTTGTTGACCCTTCGAGGGAGTTTGTGGAGTCGGAATCTGAATTGAAAGAGGAGGTCCAAAGGTTGAAACAACAAATGGCCGAAATGTATCAGTCTTGGATCAGGGGGCATCCTCCACCTTCATTCCCTAACTACACTGAAAACCCTGCAACTATCCCACCATTATCACAAGCCCAGGTTCACACTACCGTTGACCTTTCCCCTCAACATACACCGGGTTTTACCCCTTACCACAATTACCCTGGCACTTCGGCCCAAATTTTCCATGCTCCACCAGCCAAAACAACCGCATACCCTGCTCCGATATATGCTCCTATTTTTTTACCCCCCTCCACAAGCTACCCTCCACCGATCCTCTAGTGAGCCCACATTCCAAGCTCCAGATACCCAATTTTATGCCCCGGAACCCACCTTCAAAGTCCCAGATCCTTACTCCTACTCCTCACATTGAGCCTCATGTTGAAACTGAGAAACCACCCAAGAACACGGGGCAAGAGGAGATATTTAGGAAAGTAAAGAGTCTGGAGCAATCATTAAGAAATTTGCAAGGGTTAGGAAGCCAGGTGAGTGTGGCTTATAAGGATTTGTGTTTGTTCCCTGACGTCCAATTGCCCATCGGGTTCAAGATGCCCAAGTTTGACCTGTACGATGGACATGGAGATCCCGTGGCCCATTTGAGAGGATTTTGCAGTAAGATGAGAGGTGCCGGTGGGAAGGAACAATTATTAATGGCCTATTTCAGCCAGAGTCTGAGTGGGGCGGCTCTAGAATGGTACACCCGCCAGGATGCCAACAGGTGGTACATATGGGACGATTTGGCTCAGGCCTTTTCTTGGCATTTTCAGTACAACATAGACATTATCCCGAATCGCCTGTCCCTCACCAAGATGGAAAAGAGGCCTAATGAAAGCTTAGGGAATACGGGCTCAGATGGAGAGAGCAAGCTGCCCGAGTCAATCCCCCGATGGAAGAAGACGAAATGGTCGAGTACTTTCTTCAAGCTTAAGAGCCTACTTATTTTGGGCATTTGATCTCGGTTGTGGGTAAGCCTTTTAATGATGTGTTAAAAATGGGAGAAAGGATAGAAGATGGGCTGAAGTCAAGCAAGATCATGAGCTATTCTGCTTTAAAAGCCACAACACAAGCAATTCAGAACGGCACATGAAGCTTGCCGGGTCAGAAGGAACATGATGATGTTGCCATGGTTGTCTTAGGATCACGACAGGGCTCAACGGGTCCGCCTCACGAATATACTCAGTCTCAACCCCGACCCCCAACCCCAAACCTATCCCCAAGCTCCACATAATCCACCTCAGCACTATCCTCCTAACAACATCCGGTCCTCTGTCCAACCACTGGGTCACTCCTTATGGCGAGCACCAGCACCGCATAATACTCTTTCGCCTTCACAACATTTTCGAGCACCCAACAGCCTTAGGAAATAGGGGCATAGAGGGGAGAAAGGCAAAGAAATAGTTTCACGCAAATCGGAGAATCCTACACAAGCTTGTTCGAAAAGTTAAAATAGTCTGGCCTGATTGAGCCGCTCCCCGGCTGTACTCCGGACCCATATGCAAAAGGTTTTGATCCTACTGCATGGTGCATGTACCGCTCTAATGTCCAAGGGCACAGCATTGGAGATTGTCGTGCTTTGAAAAGGGAGATAGAAAGAATGATTCAAGACTCTAATGTCCAAGGGCACAACACTATTTTATTAGGATTTTTATAGTTATATAATCTTGAAAAAATACCAAAGTAGTTTCACAATATAATATTATTTATTTTAATTAATTAGGATTAGTTTTATATTTTTATATTATAAATTTAATATCATTTTTAGAAGGAAGAGTGAGTTTTTGAATTGGTTTATCCCATTTTTAATGAAAGAGGTCCATTTTTTGTCTTTGAGCCCAATTTTGAAGCCCAACAAGACCTAACCCACTTCCCCTTCCTCTTTAACCATCCTAACCCTACCTTCTTCTTCTTAACCAAAAGATCCCTAACCTTAGAGAACACTATACACAGCCACCGCCGTCAACCTCTAACCCGCCGGCCATCACCCATCGCCGCCCGCCAGACCTCACGTCGACCAACCAACAAACTCCCTCACCCCAATAACGAGCAACCTAACGCCACCAACACACACAAGATCCAGCCGCCGCACCACCCCAAAACTCCTTAGTCGCTGCCGGTCATAGAAGTAACAAACAACAGCTATCCATCGCTGCTTCTGCTTCTTCCTATTCACAACAGCCCGTCGGAAAACACTCGCACACAGCAACCCCTAATATCTCACCTTCCTCATCCGCCTCTACCACCCGGAACAGTCACAACTCCCCCGATTTGAACAACTCACAGCCACGATACATCAGCGAAAACCAGGGGCAGGAATGAACAAAAAAAGAAAGAGAAAAAACGGGACAAAAATAGAGGATTTGGAACAGCTTTAAAGTTGTTAGAACCGTTTAATTGTGAGATTGTTGTTTGTTTTGCTGGCTGAGCTTCGTATGTAGTTTCCATGTCCTTCATTTGGTCCGATTTTGCGGTCATCTTCATTTTTGGATGAATTTTGATTAAAATGTGGGTTTGAATCCGAGTATGGTTGAGTTTCTGGTGACGATTCGAGAATCCGTCCTGTTTTCAGCTTTCCAGTGCTAATTCGAGTTCCATCCGCGGTTCGTCATATTTTTTTAGTTCAAAATAGTGAAACAATCAATTTTCCGGCTATATTGAGGTCCAATTCTTTCATCCTCTACTCATTTTATTCAAGCTTCATGTTAATTGTTTGTTTGGTGTTATGATTCCATTGTTTATGTAATTGTTCTCCATAGTTTTGAATTTGTTCGCTTAGTTATCTGCTCGTGTTTACTCGAATCGGTTATAGTTGAACATGATTTCATCCCAGTATAGAAATTGGGTTGCTGGGTAAAAATTAAAAGAAAATTTAGATTCAAGATAATAATATTCTTCTTTTATCCTTATTTTAGTTACTTTTCGAGTAGGAGCATGCTTAGGCCGTCATCATTCGGGTAGGAAAACTTTAGGTTTTCTTCATTTTATTTGAGGCGAAAGGTCATTCCCTGTAGTTAATAACCAGGGGAATGCCCCGTAGACTTTGTATATATTTTTATCCGGGGTATGCCACGTAGTATCTTGTATTTGGAGGCCGCAAGTAGAACTTGTAGTATTTTTATTTTTATTTTCATTTTCATTTTTCTTTTATTAGGCGGGCACGACCTCGAGCCTCTTTTGTGTTTATTTTTCTTTTCTGTGATTTTACCTCAATTTGAATGTTTTAAAAGCCAATTAGATCAAGTACCCAACCGTGACTTTTACGGGACTTAGGGAGTGCCTAACACCTTCTCCCCGAGTCAAATGAACCCCCTTACCCAAATCTCTGGTGCAGACTTAGTTTTGGAGTGCAAAGTGTTTTAAATAAAAAATTATTTTTAAAAACGGTGACTTGGCACACCAAAACCAATGTCAGGTGGCGACTCTGAAAAATTCTTTTGAACACAATTTTGTCACTTTCTAATTGGAAAACCCTTTTGAGCTTTACAAATCTTTTATTTATTTAAGAGGGTTAGTAAGGTTTTAAAAAAAAGGGTATGACAGATGAAAGGAGCAGAATGAGGAAGTTGAGGTGGATATGCGGGCACACTAGGATGGATAAGATTAGGAATGATGATATTCGGGAGAAGGTGTACGTGGCTCCCATTGATGACAA
The DNA here is from genome assembly GCF_001879085.1 of Nicotiana attenuata. NCBI lineage: Eukaryota > Viridiplantae > Streptophyta > Magnoliopsida > Solanales > Solanaceae > Nicotiana > Nicotiana attenuata. The sequence continues at coordinate 278,818 of NW_017670609.1, forward strand.
GATGCGGGAAGCGAGGCTCAGATGGTTCGGGCATGTTCAAAGGAGAAGCCCAGATGTTCCGGTAAGGAGGTGTGAGCGACTGGTTGTAGGGCACGAGAAGAGGTAGAGGGCGGCCTAAGAAGTATTGGGGAGAGTTGATCACGAAGGATATTGCGAGGCTTCAGATTTCCGAGGACATGACACTTGATAGGAAAATATGGAGGTCGAGTATTAGGGTTATAGGTTAAGAGGTAGTTGAGTCTTGCCTTACTTCGTACCTCTATGAGACTAGTCTGGTAGGATTTTGGTCTAAGATAGCTATTGGCAATATTGTGTCTTACTATTACGCTTTTCAATGCATGACCTATTTACTACCTATCGCTTTTGCTTTGCATCTTTCTTTTGAATTTAATGTTGTTCCTATTTTTCCTATGATTTCCCTTTTGTCTTTCTGTTTTCTTGAGCCGAGGGTCTTTCGGAAACAACCTCTCTATTCCTTCGGGGTAGAGGTAAGGTCTGCGTACACACTACCCTCCCCAGACCCCCACTAGTAGAATGTTACTGGGTTGTTGTTGTTGTTGTTGTTGTTGTACCTAAGGGGATAGGGGAATTAAGGAGAGAGGATAAAGGAAAAATTGTTACGCATATTGTGTGCAAACTAACATCGATACCATTCATTTGTGGTGCATTACTCTGCTTTATACTGATTATTAGAGGTGACAATTTAAGCCCAAATCCATTTAACTGTTCAACACGTTCAAGATAGGGCTGTTCACTGACCCGTCCATTATTGAACTCAGCCCATCTTGACTTAGTGCATCTCTGCCATCTAAAGTTGGACTAATTTTTAGCCCAAATTGAACCATAAGCAACTTTGCTAAAATATCTTTAAAATAATTATTTTTTGCTTGATAGGTTATATACGACCAAAACAATAAATAAGAAAATCTTATTTGGTGATTAAATAATCCATAAGAAAATAACATACATTAATTAAAGTTTGGTAATAGATAGGTGGGTTGGACTATGATTCAAATTTTTGCCTATTTTGATTTAGTCAATCTCAGCCCAAGTAACTTTTGCGCGGGTTCATTTATTGGCTCAATCCATTTTAACCCGCCCAAAATCAGCTTAACCCGCCCATTTGACACCCCTACTAATTATACTAGAAATTGACACCAAAACAAACAGGTTTATTTTCAAACATTAGAATAGTAGTTTTATCAGTCAATTTACAAATTAGTACTAGAGCCGGCAGTATAAATTTTTGGAGTGGGATGGAAAAGAAATAACAAGGACCTACGTGTTAATTAGTTGTGGAGTACAAGTTACAACTTTAGATCTAATCTATTAAAACACCCTTCCACCTCATGCATAGGCGAAATTTGAATTTACATATAATGGGTTCAGTCTTACACTTAATTTATTAAAAATATAAGTTTTCTAATATTTTTTGAAATTTTAGTATATATATATATATATATATATATATATATAAATTGTTTATATTTTTTCACCTACTAAATGTGAATAGTTTCTGTCGCGAACTAAAAATGATAATACCCAATTGCTGATATTGACGTGATTTTGACTTTTTCGTAAGATACGGACTGCTTTGGCCCACGAGTTTTCACTTTGACGTTTTGTGTAAAGCCCATTTACTATTTGGGGGCCCGACTAAGAAAGGCTTGATACTCGTGCTCAGTTGAAGGGCCGCGTCAATTCTGGTCTAACAAATTTATATATTTCGTTTTATTTTACGTGAACGTATTTCCTTTTAGTTCGTACAAAAAGAATTATTCTTTTTTATATTTAAAAATAATTTATTTTTATACAATAATTTATAATCACACAAAATATTCTCTGTATGCTTCAGTTTACACCATAAGTTCAAAAGACTTTTTTTTTTCCTTGAACTCTGTACCTAATCAAATACGTTCATATCTATATTTATACTATATTAAAGCACGGAGACCCTTAGTGAAATATCATTCGCCTTTTTTACTACGTAGGATGGGAGAATGCTCAAATGGCCATGAGACAACAAATACTATATTGTTTCTTAGTACTTTTTAAAACAATTGGTTTCTTTAGTATTTTCATAATCTTTCTTTTTGTAGTAGAGACACTTTGCTCTATTCCTGTTGTTTTCTGTTGTATTTTCTTCTGGTGCTTTAGTACAATTTCTTCTGTTTCCCAACGGCCCACAAATAATATAAATAAGGAAAAATTTCAAATAAGAATAATTGAGCTCCCTACTTTTCAATTTTATAGATATTTCAATTTATACTCAACTAGCCCAAAAATAATAGGCTAAGATTCAACATCTAACTCTAATAAGTTCTAGAAATTACTATTTAATTTTTAAAAAGATTGCTCAAGCTTTTAAGTTAATTTCCGAATCAGTAACTGTGACTCAAATATTAGTTCAACAAATCAGATCCATTTGGATGGTGAAAATTAAAGTTTTAACAAGCTTAAACATGTGGGTTTAAATTTCGAATTTGATTTTGTGAGAAATTTGGAGTGTGTTATTTAGACTTGTTAAAAATAGTATAAAGAGGTTGTATATAAAATTTGAAGTCATTTAACGGAGATTTGGACTGATTTTGAACAAGAATTGCAACTGAAAATCGTGGAAGAAGTTCGTCTACAGACGCTTGTAAAAAGGTGTATGAAAGTGTATAATAGTGTATAAGATGTGTTTATACACTCATATACACTATTATGCAAGATTATACATAATTATACAGAAAACTGACTTTGTCTTCCTCCTTGCGTCTTTTCTAAAATTTAACTCAAATCTTGCTCAAATCTACTCAAAATCACTTCAAATTTAAATTTTGAACTCCTTTTGATATTTTCAATCAATTGGAACAACACCCAATCCAAACAACTAACAAACTCAAAAAATCATATTTTCGAAAGCAAAGCTTTGAATGACCTTCAATGGTGGACTTCTACTCTTCATTTTCTTACATTGCAACCAGGTGACAGAGGGTAAGAAGCAGCAATGACGGACGGCCCTTTGAAGCATATGTAAAATATGTGAGAAGAAGAGAGAGTGAAAGCAATGGTTGTGAGAACACATATTTAACTCCATAGCTTTTAGAAGCAATAGTTGTAAGAACACAAGTTTTGAATTTGCTAGTGCTTTCAAAATATGTACAATATGGGCAAGGTTGGGTAAAACTTAAAAACATGAGCCATTTTATGTTATGACGTAAAGTCATGTGTATTTTCTTGTAATTCTTTCTATAAATAAACAAAAAATGTCTAGGCTTTTAAAGTCCACATAAAATGTATATTCATTTATAAACTTCAAATTTTCATTCATACTACTAAATGGTACAATCATTTAATTTTAGGCAGTTACTATTTTAATGATAACAAAAATTGTCCGTCCTTATAATTTAAAATTTTATATTCGCCTCCGAGAGAAAATAAATAACATAGTCTAATTTCAATAAATTTCTTTTTGCAATTTAAATTCACAGATTAATTACATCGACCGTGTTGCATCATTTAAAAAAAAATTGGCATATTTATCTATTGTAACTAATAATCATGAATTTGATATTTACATGATCAAATAACTTATAACATACTTTCTTCATTCTAATTTAAACTCCGCATGGTTCATCTATTTCCTTTCACTTTCTCTTCTCTCATCTTGTCTTTATCATGTTATTATAATTTGTTTAATTAAATGTAATCCTAATTTTTTTTTTCATCCAAGATGGTGCACAAATATAAGGTTTGGAGCTAATTAACCATTTTACTACTAAAGTTTTTTAGTTTCTCATTGTGGCTTTTAAAAGAGTTCATCACCCTTGGCTTCTAACTATGAGTTTGAGATATATTAAGTTTCAAACATATTTTTAATGTAATTTTTTTATTCCTATACACTATTTGAAACCTTATTACGAAAAATGTTCATGTATTGGTATTTACCCGACCTAAACATATTTTAGTTACAAAATGTATACAATCCACCTTAAAAGCCTCCCAATTTATTATTTGTGCCTTCAATCAAGGGATTTAGTTACACCCTTTATCTTTTTTCTCTCCCTCTTCTCTCCCGATTCTGTCTTTCTCCCCATATCTCGAGTAAACAATTTCCCAACTAAATCTGCTAACTTCACCCATAGTGTACATGTCACGACCCCAAACCGGAACCGGTCGTGATGGCACCTCTCGTGAAACAAGGCCAGCCGACACAAACCCCCAAAACCAATTAACAGTTATAATAATTCATAATCAAGTCATTAATAAGTGATAAATCCCAAAATAGAGTGAGATAGAACAAATGCGGAAACAAACACAGCTCGACATCGGGGTACCACAGTCATGAGCATCTAAAATCCGTCTAAGAGTATGAAAAGACAACATAGTCTAATACAAATCTAGAACAAGCGAAATAAAGATAGGAAGGAGAAGCACTGGGCTGCGAACGCCGAGCAGCTACCTAGTCAACTCCGTACTGCCTGCTGGAAAGCAATCAGCCCTCGCTACCGTGACCCGAGACTCCTGAATATGCACAGGGTGCAGGGAGTAATGTGAGTATGCCAACTCGGTAAGTAATAAAAGTAAAGGCAACTGAGCGATAAGAAAACACGTAAATACACAGCAAAATGCTACAACGAGGCAGTGTAAAACCAGAACAATATCATAAATCAGTAAAAGCTTGAAAAAACTTCTTAGTTCAGTAAAACCTCTTTAAAACATATTTTAACAATTCAAATGAATGAATGAAAACAGGGATAAAAGATAGAAACACAAATCAGCCCATCGGGCAAAATACCAACGGAAACTAGCCGCTCAGGCTATCTCACAACCACTCGTATCAGCCCCTCGGGCAATAATACGGAACAACATCAGCCCCTCGGGCTATATCACATCACAAACTGGGTACCCGCGCTCACTGGGGGTGTACAGACTCCGGGAGGGGCCCCTTACGGCCTAAGCGCAAAAACAAGCCATCTCATGGCATAATCAACATGCTCTCGGCCTCATATCAATCACAAGCCACCTCGTGGAATAATAAATCTGGCCCTCGGCCTCTCATATATCACAATTCAGTACCACATGCTGCGGCGCGCAGCCTGATCCCATAGTATCCTCACAACACAGGCCCTCGGCCTTACTCAGTCAGAATGTCACAAGCCACACGGGCAACAGTAAAACATGAATGCTCAGCCCAAAATATCATTTAAAATATCAAAAACGAGTAAAGATGGTTGAGTTGTGAAAACAGGAGAATATAGCCTGACCGAATACAAATACTAAGTCAAAACAGTGAGGAATAGTAGTAAAATCCCCTAAGGGTCCAAATAGTTGGCATGAGGCCTAAATATGGCATTCAGCCCAAAACATGATGATAGCAAACAATTTTCAATCAACTACGCAGTTAAACAGTCATACGGGACGGACTAAGTCACAATCCCCAATGGTGTATGACCACACGCTCGTCATGTAGCGTGTGCGTCGCCTCAAAATAGCACAACGATGTGAAATCCGGGGTTTCATACCCTCAGGACAAAATTTACAATCATTACTTACCTCTATCCGGTCCAAACTCTAGCCCGCGATGCCTTTACCTCTCGTCTCGGCCTCAACGCGTCGAATCTAACCAAAATCAGAATCGTGACGTCAAAATATGCTAAGGGAACGAAGCCCATGCGAAAATAATTAAATTACGACACGAATACCGAAATTAACCAAACCCGACCCCCCGTCCCACCTCTCGGAATCCGAGAAAATTAACATAAGTGGAATCCTTATCTTTCCACGAGTTCATGCATATCAAATTTACCAAAATCCAATCACAAATGACCCCTCAAATCCCAAATTCTAGGTCTCCAATTTCAAGCCCTAGTTTCTTCAATATTTACCCACAATTTTCCATAAATTTCAAGCCTAATCAATGAAATAACATCATAGGAACGAGTTTTATGCTCAAAAATCTTACCTCAATGAAGTTCCCTCTGATTCCCTCTTCAAAATCCCCCAAAAAGATCCAAAAACCGTTTTAAAATGTGAAGAAAGTCTGAAATCCCGAAGGATGAAATATATACTCTCTGGCCCAGGTATTCCGCACCTACGGTCCTTTTACCGCTTCTGCGGTCTAACCTACCACACCTGCGGTGTTCACTTAAAGGTCTGGGACCGCACCATCGGTCACTCTCTCGCACCTGTGCCATCGCAGATGCGTCCTGATGTCCGCTTCTGCGGCTCCGCCTGACTCACCTCTTGGCCACTTCTGCGGCTTGCTTCCGCATCTGCGGGAGTCGCACCTGCAACCTCCCAACCGCAGATGCGGTTATGACAGCAGCCATAAAACTTCAGCTGCAAACTCCCAATTCCTAACTTTTCGTCAACCATCCGAAATAACCCCGAGGCCCCGGGGACCTCAACCAAGAGCACGAACAAGTCACATACCACTATCCAAACTTATACCAATCTTCAAAAAACCTCAAACAACATCAATTCCACCAAATCACATCGGATTCAAGCCTAAGGTTCCAAAAATCTTCTGAATTACTCTTTCGATCAAAAAGTCTATCAAACCACGTCCGAATGACCTGAAATTTTGCACACACATCCCAAATGACACAACGGACCTACTGCAACTCCTGGATTCCATTCCGACCCTATAACAAAATCTCACCTAACAACCGAAAAACGCCAAAAATCCATCTTCGCCAATTCAAGCCTAAAGCTACTCCGGACCTCCAAAACACATTCCGATCACACTCCTAAGTCCCAAATCACCTCCCGAAGCTATTCGAATGCTCGGAATTCACATCTGATCCCTTTTTCACTTAAGTCAACATCCGGTTGACTTTTTCAACTTAAGCTTACTCAAAAGAGACTAAGTGTCTCAAACCTTACCAACAGCTCTCCGAACCCGAGCCAACCAACCCGATAGCACATAATACATCTAAACAAGACAATAAGAAGCAGGAATGGGGAAAACAGAGCGGTAACACATGAAACGACCGGCCGGGTCGTTACATCCTCCCCCTCTTAAACAAACATTCGCCCTCGAACGGGTCAAGAAACATACCTGAAGCCTCTAATAGGTGAGGATATCTGCTCCATATCTCCCGCTCGGTCTCCCAGGTAGCCTCCTCCATGGGCCGACCTCTCCACTGCACCTTCACTGAAGCTATATCCTTTGACCTCAATTTTCGAACCTGACGCCCCAAAATAGCTACTGGCTCCACATCATAAGTCAAATCATAATCTAACTGAACCGTGCTGAAATCCAATACATGAGACGGATCGCCAATATACTTCCGAAGCATAGAAATATGAAATACCAGATGCACACCCGACAAGCTGGGTGGCAAGGCAAGCTCATAAGACACCTCCCCAATCCTCCGAAGTACCTCAAAAGGCCCAATGAACCGAGGACTCAATTGTCCTTTCTTCCCAAATCTCATAACACCCTTCATGGGTGAAACCTTCAACAGAACCTTCTCACCATCCATGTAGGACACATCCCGAACCTTCTTGTCAGCATAACTCTTTTCTCTCGACTGCGCTGTACGAAGCCTCTCCTGAATCACATTTACCTTGCCTAAGGCATCCTGCACTAAATCTGTACCCAATAGCCTAGCCTCACCCGACTCAAACCAACCGACCGGAGATCTACACCGTCTCCCATACAAAGCCTCATATGGAGCCATCTGAATACTCGACTGGTAACTGTTGTTATAAGCAAACTCCGCGAGCGGTAGGAACTGATCCTATGACCCTCCAAAATCAATGACACAAGCGCGCAACATGTCCTCCAATATCTGAATAGTGCGCTCAGACTGCCCGTCCGTCTGAGGGTGAAAAGCTATGCTCAACTCAACCTGAGTACTCAACTCTCGCTGTACCGACCTCCAAAACTATGAAGTAAACTGAGTACCTCTATCTGAAATGATGGAAACTGGGATGCCATGCAAACGAACAATCTCCTAGATATATATCTCTGCCAACCGCTCTGAAGAATAGGTAGCACATACCGGAATAAAGTGCGCGGACTTGGTTAGCCGATCCACAATCACCCAAATAGCATCGAACTTCTTCAAAGTCCGTGGGAGCCCAACTACGAAGTCCATGGTGATCCGCTCCCACTTCACTCTGGAATGTCCATCCGCTGAAGCAAGCCACCAGATCTCTGATGCTTATATTTCACCTGCTGACAATTGAGACACCAAGCTACAAATCCTACAATGTCCTTCTTCATTCTTCTCCACCAATAATGCTGTCTCATATTCTGATACATCTTCGCGGCACCTGGATGAATAGAATACCGCGAGCTATGAGCCTCCTCTAGAATCAACTCCCGAAGACCATCTACATTGGGCACGCATATCCGGCCCTGCATCGTCAATACCCCATCATCACCAATGGTCACATTTCTAGCATCATCGTGCTGAACCATGTTCTTAAGGACAAGCTAATGAGGATCATCATACTGGCGCTCTTTGATGCGATCAAATAAGGAAGACTGGGAAATCACGCTAGCTAATACCCGACTGGGCTCCGAAATATCCAACCTCACGAACCGATTGGCCAAGGCCTGAACATCAACTGCAAGAGGTCTCTCCCCAACAGGAATATATGCCAAACTCCTCATACTCACCGCCTTCCGACTCAAAGCATCGGCCACCACATTGGCCTTTCCCGGATGGTACAAGATATTAATATCATAATCCTTTAGCATCTCCAACCATCTCCGCTGCCTCAAATTGAGATCCTTCTACTTGAACAAGTGTTGGAAGCTACGATGATCAGTAAATACCTCGTAAGACACACCATACAAATAATGCCTCCAAATCTTTAACGCGTGAACAATGGCAGCCAACTCCAAATCATGAACAGGGTAGTTCTTCTCATGGGGCTTCAGCTGCCGAGAAGCATAAGATATAACTCTACCCTCCTGCATCAATACACATCCAATACCCACTCTCGAAGCATCACAATACACTGTACATAAACCTGAAGCTGATGGCAATACTAATACTGGAGTTGTGGTCAAGGCAGTCTTGAGCCTTTGGAAGCTCTCCTCACACTCATCCGACCACTGAAATGGAGCTCCCTTCTAAGTCAACTTGGTCAAGGGCGATGCGATAGATGAAAATCACTGAACAAACCGGCGTTAATAACCCGCCAAACCAAGGAAACTACGAATCTCTGTGGCTGAGGACGGTCTGGGCCAACTCTGAACTGCCTCTATCTTCTTCAGATCAACCTGAATACCCTCGCTGGACACCACGAGCCCCAAGAAAGCCACTGAACTGAGCCAAAACTCACATTTGGAGAACTTTGCATAAAGCTTCTCCTCCCTCAATCTCTGCAACACCACTCTCAAATGCTCCCCGTGCTCCTCCTGACTATGCGAGTATACCAAAATATCATCAACGAAAACAATAACGAACGAGTCGAGATAAGGCCGAAACACGCTGTTCATCAAATGCATGAACGTTGCTGGGGCATTGGTCATCCCAAAAGACATCACAAGGAACTCATAGTGACCATATCGGGTCCTGAAAGCTGTCTTGAGAATATCTGAGTCCCTGATCTTTAGCTGGTGATACCCTGAACGAAGATCAATCTTGGAGAACACTCTCGCTCCCTGAAGCTGGTCGAACAAATCATCGATACGAGGCAAAGGGTACTTGTTCTTGATTGTTACTTTGTTCAACTGCCTGTAATTAATGCACATCCTCATCGTGCCATCCTTCTTCTTCACAAATAGAACAGGCGCACCCCAAGGTGACACACTAGGCCGAATAAACCCCTTATCAAGGAGTTCCTGAAGCTGCTCCTTCAACTTCTTCAACTCCTTCAACTCCGCTGGTGCCATACGATACGGTGGAATAGAAATGGGCTGAGTGCCCGGCACCAGATCAATACCAAAATCGATATCCCTGTTCGGTGGCATGCCCGACAGGTCTACAGGAAACATATCTAGAAAATCCCTCACAATTGGAATAGAATCAATGCTGGGAGTCTCTGCACTGACATCCCTCACAAATGCTAAGTATGAAAGACAAACTTTCCCAACCATATGCCGGGCCTTCAATAATGAGATTACCCTGCTGGGAACATAATCAGACAGACCTCGCCACTCAATCCGTGGCACACCCGGCATAGCTAACGTCACTGTCTTGGCATGACAGTCCAAAATAGCCCGGCATGGAGATAACCAATCCATGCCCAATATCACATCGAAGTCTACCATACATAAGAATAGAAGATCCACTCGGGTCTCCAGACCTCCAATAGACACAACGCACGACCGGTATACACGGTCTACCACAACAGTATTGCCCACCGGAGTAGAGACATGAATAGAAGAAACGATGGGCAAAATAAGATGACACATAAGAGAAAGTAGAGCCAAGATCAATTAACACAGAGGTATCTCTGTGGCAGACTGAGACAATACCTGTAATCACAACATCTGAAGCAACCGCATCAGGCCTAGCTGGGAGTGCATAGAAACGAGCCTGACCACCACCGGATCGACCTCCCCCTCTTGGGCGACCCCTAGAAAACTGTCCTCCACCACTAGCTGGCTGGGTGGATGGTGAAGTAACTAGTGCCGAAATCGATGGTTGACCCCTCTGCTGAGATGAACCCCCAAGGTGACGAGGACACTACCTCCACATATGTCCCGACTCTCCACACTCATAACAACTCCCTGGTTCTGGAGACGGGGACTGAAGGGGACCCCTAGCACCAGAATGACTAGCAGACGCACCTAGCGTAGAAGAGTCCTGAATTGATGGAGCACGGGACGAACCCTAGGCTGGAAGGGCACTGAGTGAGGAATGGCCCTGCTGAGAACCGTGAGAACCATGGCCCGATGACGCCGCACGATAACCTGAGCGAGCTAACTGAGCATGCCTGAATGGGCGGCCTCTGCCTTGTTGAAACTGACCCCTCGAAGGAGCACACCCAAAACTACCAGATCCTCAAGGCCTCTTGGCCTCCCTCTCCTCTCGCTCTTGGCGACAAACTGACTCAATTTCACGAGCGATATCAACAACCTTCTCAAACGTAGCACCTGACACCCTCTCCCTAGTCATGAGAATCCGAAGCTGATATGTGAGGCCATCAACGAACCTCTTGATCCTCTCTCTATCTGTAGCAACCAACCAAATAGCATGACGAGCTAACTAGGAGAACCTCATCTCGTACTGTGTCACAGTCATATCTCCCTATCGCAACTGTTCGAACTGCCTACGCAGCACCTCCCTGCGGGACTGTGGTACATACTTCTCCAGAAAGAGAGCGGAGAACTGCTACCAGGTAAGGGGCGCCGCACCAACAGGCCTATGCCTCTCATATGCCTCCCACCAAGTGAAGGTAGCTCCAGTAAACTGAAAAGTCATGAATGCGACCCCACTGGTCTCCAGAATACCCGCGGTGCGAAGAATCCTCTAACATCTATCCAAGAAACCATGGGCATCCCCGCTCTCTACACCACTAAAAGTCGGAGGCTGGAGCCTGCCAAACCTCTCCAATCTGCGATGCTCGTCCTCTAGCATAACAGGAGCTACATAACCCTGAGCAGTTGCCACCGGCTGGGCTAGTGGTGCCTCCGGTGTTTGCAATCCCTGAACAACTTTATCGGGCGTGCGGGCAGTGGGAGTCTGAGTGCCTCCCCCAGCCTAAGAAGTGGCTGCGGTAGTAGAAACCGCGACCGCCTGGGCAAGACTCGTGCACACGGTCAAGATCTGGGCACAGCTGGTGCCTGAGCTGGTGCTGCTGGAGCGTCCACAACTGGGACATGATCCTGAACTGGGGCGGCTGGTGGATCTGCAGGTGCTGCCCTAGCTGCTGTGCGGGCTACACCTCTACCCCTACCACGGCCTCGACCGCGTCCTCGGCCTCTAGTGGCCCCAGTTGGTGGTACTGGTGGTCGTCTATCCTGACCGGTCGCTTGTGTCCTCACCATCTGTGAGAGAATAGAATAACAGAAGTTTAGTACTCAGATCAACAGATTCGCACGACAAGAATTTCAAGAAGTTGAAGTTTTCCTAAAGGTTTTGCAGCCTCTCGAGGATAAATACAGACGTCTCTGTACCGATCCACGAGACTCTACTAAACCTGCTCATGACTCGTGAGACCTATGTAACCTAGGCTGTGATACCAACTTATCACGACCCAAAACCGGAACTGGTCGTGATGGCGCCTCTCGTGAAATAAGGCCAGCCGACACAAACCCCCAAAACCAATTAACAGTTATAATAATTCATAATCAAGTCATTAATAAGTGATAAATCCCAAAATAGAGTGAGATAGAACAAATGCGGAAACAAACACAGCCCCACATCGGGGTGTCACCAGTCATGAGCATCTAAGATCCGTCTAAGAGTATGAAAAGACAACATAGTCTAATACAAAGCTAGAACAAGCGAAATAAAGATAGGAAGGAGAAGCACTAGGCTGCGAACACCGAGCATCTACCTAGTCCACTCTGTACTGCCTGCTGGAAAGCAATCAGCCCTCGCTAGCGTGACCCGAGACTCCTGAATCTGCACACAGGGTGTAGGGAGTAATGTGAGCACGCCAACTCAGTAAGTAATAAAAGTAAAGGCAGCTGAGCGATAAGAAAACACGTAAATACACAGCAAAATGCTACAACGAGGCAGTGTAAAACCAGAACAATATCATAAATCAGTAAAAGCTCGTAAAATCTTCTTAGTTCAGTAAAACCTCTTTAAAACATATTTTAGTAATTCAAATGAATGAATGAAAACAGGGATAAAAGATAGAAACACAAATCAGCCCCTCGGGCAAAATACCAACAGAAACTAGCCCCTCGGGCTATCTCACAACCACTCGTATCAGCCCCTCGGGCAATAACACGGAATAACATCGGCCCCTCAGGCTATATCACATCACAAACTGGGTACCCGCGCTCACTGGGGGTGTACAGACTCTTGGAGGGGCCCCTTACGGCCCAAGCGCAAAAACAAGCCATCTTGTGGCATAATCAACATGCTCTCGGCCTCATATCAATCACAAGCCACCTCGTGGCATAATAAATCTGGCCCTCGGCCTCTCATATATCACAAGTCAGTACCACATGCTGCGGCGCGCAGCCCGATCCCATAGTATCCTCACAACACAGGCCCTCGGCCTTACTTATTCAGAATCTCACAAGCCACACGGGCAATAGTAAAACATGAATGCTCAGCCCAAAATATCATTTAAAAAATCAAAAATGAGTAAAGATGGCTGAGTTGTGAAAATAGTAGAATGTAGCCTGACCGAAAACAAATACTAAGTCAAAACAATGAGGAATAGTAGTAAAATCCCCTAAGGGTCAAAACAGTTAGCACGAGGCCCAAATATGGCATTCAGCCCAAAACATGAAGATAGCAAACAATTTTCAATCAGATACGCAGTTAAACAGTCATACGGGACAGACTAAGTCATAATCCCCAACGGTGCACGACCCCACGCTCGTCATCAAGCGTGTGCGTCACCTCAAAATAGCACAACGATGTGAAATCTGGGGTTTCATACCCTCAGGACAAAATTTACAATCATTACTTACCTCTATCCGGTCCAAACTCTAGCCCGCGATGCCTTTACCTCTCGTCTCGGCCTCAACGCGTCGAATCTAACCAAAATCAGAATCGTGACGTCAAAATATGCTAAGGGAACGAAGCCCATGCGAAAATAATCAAATTACGACACGAATCCCGAAATTAACCAAACCCGACCCCCGGTCCCACATCTTGGAATCCGACAAAATTAACATCAATGGAATCCTTATCTTCCCATGAGTTCATGCATATCAAATTTACCAAAATCCAACCACAAATGACCCCTCAAATCCCAAATTCTAGGTCTCCAATTTCAAGCCCTAGTTTCTTCAATATTTACCTACAATTTTTCATAAATTTCAAGCCTAATCAATGAAATAACACCATAGGAACGAGTTTTATGCTCAAAAATCTTACCTCAATGAAGTTCTCTCTGATTCCCTCTTCAAAATCCCCCAAAAAGCTCCAAAAACCGTTTCAAAATGTGAAGAAAGTCTGAAAATCGCGAAGGAGAAATATATACTCTCTGACCCAGGGATACCACACCGGTGGTCCTTTTACCGCTTCTGCGGTCTAGCCCACCGCACCTGCGGTTTTCACTTAAAGGTCTGGGACCGCACCTGCGGTAACTCTCTCGTACCTGTTCCATCGCAGATACGTCCAGATGTCCGCTTCTGCGGGAGTCGCACCTGCGGCCTCCCAACCGCATATGCGGTTATGACAGCAGCCATAAAACTTCAGTTGCAAACTCTCAATTCCTAACTTTCCGTCAACCATCCGAAATCACTCCGAGGCCCCCGGTCCTCAACCAAGAGCACGAACAAGTCACATACCACTATCAAAACTTATACCAATCTTCAAAACAACTCAAACAACATCAAATCCACCAAATCACATCGGATTCAAGCCTAAGGTTCCAAAAATCTTCCGAATTACGCTTTTGATTAAAAAATCTATCAAACCACGTCCGAATGACCTGAAATTTTGCACACACATCCCAAATGACACAACGGCTATTGCAACTCCCGGAATTCCATTTCGACCCCTATAACAAAATCTCACCTAACAACCAGAAAACGCCAAAAATCTATCTTCGCCAATTCAAGCCTAAAGCTACTTCGGACCTCCAAAACACATTCCGATCACACTCCTAAGTCCCAAATCACCTCCTGAAGCTATCTGAATGCTCGGAATTCACATCCGAGCCCTTTTTCACTTAAGTAAACATCCAGTTGACTTTTTCAACTTAAGCTTACTCAAAAGAGACTAAGTGTCTCAAACCTTACCAACACCTCTCCAAACCCGAGCCAACCAACCCGATAGCACATAATACGGCTAAACAAGACAATAAGAAGCAGGAATGGGAAAAACGGAGCGGTAACGCATGAAACGACCAGCCGGGTCGTTACAGTACATTTACACCAATTCATATTTCTTTTTGTCTAAAAAAAAACTCTGTTTCTGAAACAAAACAGATGTAAATCTACTAACTTCATTACAAAAGATGTTGAATCTTCACAAAAGTACTTGCAGATGTACACAACAAAAAGAATTAACGAAGTACAGTAATGTTTATACCGACGCTGAAAATTAGCCAAATTAAATAACACTCCAGTCATGTCATTGTGTGGCTGAGAAGGTATATTATTACCTTAAGTTGACACTATTTGCCACAATATTTCTTACATTGTTCTTATTTCTTATAATTCTTTGTTTGCCAACTTCAAAGCTTTGCACGTGCAGAGGCATAATAAAGTTAATACTGGCTAATTCATTTCTAAACAAATGATTTCAACTGTTCGGTTATAACTTCAAACTCCAATACAGGAAAAGGGTAGAGTCATTACTTGCATGTGCTACTTATAATAGATAGGGTACAAGTTTTCTTTAGTATGTTAAAAGTAAGAAGGGATTTGTCATTTTACACGTAAGAAATCGAAAAATAAAAATCAAACGATCTTTACAAGTTGTTTACAAATGATTTATACATAGTAAAAAAACAATTCATACATTAATTATATATTATACAACTTATCTACAACTTTCATACATTATTTCTACCCAGTTATATACAACTACGATATCATACTACGTAAATACAATTTTTATGCAATATGACTTTTATATATTTTGTATATGATATATACACAGCAAAAACAAAATTCATACAACTAATTATATATTATACAACTTATCTACAACTTATCATACATTATTTCTACTCAGTTATATACAACTACAATATCATACAACTTAAATATAATTTTTAAACAATATTGTTCAACTTTCATACAATAGTTATATATATATATATATATATATATATATAAACAACAACTATAAACCCAGTGTAATCCCACAAGTGGAGTCTGAAAGGGTAGTGTGTACACAGACCTTACCCCACCTTGAAGGTAGAGAGGCTGCTTCCGATAGGCTAAAAAAAAAAGGAAGTTTCCTTTAGTGGTTATGGCTGAGAGGTCACTGGAGTTGTATTGATTCCTATTCCTCATTTTGAGGGCCTCTTCACCTACTTTCGGAACTCCTGTGGTTTCTCCAAAGTTATGCTGAAACTAACCTTTCACAAACTGTGGCATCGTAGCAATAGCCTTTATATCTGCCTCATTATATCATAAGTTATGTCCTTAATTATTTCTTACAGCTTGAGTGGTCTTGTGCGCAGGAGTATCCTGTTTATGTGATTAGGTTCTTACTTCGCCTTCACTATATAAATGGTATTAATGAAGGATGAAGTGCAGCTTGTGTAGCATGATGATTAGCAAAATCTGGATTTATCAGATTCTCCTATTTTGGGTCTCTTTTAAACTTAGTTTGCCTTCACCCAACATCTTAGTTTCTATTCAGCCCTCACATGTGGCAACTAGCAATCCATGGGCTACATACTGATCTGGATCTAAAATTCCAATGTGCTAGTTAATTAAAAGAGCTTTATATCCCCTTACATTTACAAGAATTAGGAATTTATTAGTTTGATTCTTTCCCTTAATTGCTTTGGCTGTTTTATAACATTTTCCTGTTAAGGTTTTTTTTTTGTTGGGTTGGGGGGGGGGGGGGGGAATTAAAAAGAACGGTACTTCTCCTTGGTTCTCACTATAAATTTGTATCACATTGCTGTTCCAAATTGAGCATTTGAAATTCCTTAACATTTTCAGATAAAATGCATATATTTATTTCTGGTCTAACCTTTTGTACTTGATATTCCAGGTAATTTCTCTGACCTTGTATGAAGCTAACAGGCTGATAGTGGAACTCTGTTGGACCTTTGTATGTTTCACAGGATTCTGGGACATGGAGGAGGCATGGGTTGCTGCGTGCTATTTCGGTTCTTTTTTATGGTGCCGATGCATAAAGACCATGCCCCTTTTGGTTTTGGCATTCTGTAAATTGTTTATAAACTAATTTGAAATGCACATTCTTAACCAATAACCAACTTTGCCTCAACTATTCAAAGGGTGATAAGACTGAGATCACATTACATTCTGCATGTGAGGCTTTCAAACAATTTCTTCTTCACTCTGAACAGAAAATGTTTTTGTTTTGGGCATCTGCAATATTTTCATTTTCCAAACATAATGATCTAAGCTCCTTGAATGGGAGCCTTGGCGTAACTGATAAAGTTGCTGCCATGTGACCAGGAGGTCACGGGTTCAAGCCGTGGAAACAGATGCAGGGTAAGGCTGCGTACAATAGATCCTTGTGGTCCGGCCCTTCCCCGGACCCCGCACATAGCGGGAGCTTAGTGCACTGGGCTGCCCTTTAATGATCTAAGCTCCTTGTAGCAAGTGACAGAAGAAAAGTTAAGTTGCATATCCAACATTTGCAAGTTATTCAAGTGGAAATCAATAATTCTTAGGATCATATATTTATTTTAAACTTCGCTTGCTTGCTACTATACAAGTAAAAGAATGTTCAAGTATGTTTTTTGAAAACTCAAAACTTTTACCTCCCTTCTTTCCTGGAATTGATAAGTTTTATGGGTGGACTCCATCTCCCCCTTTGGTTGTCAGAATTCATTGCAGGGTTCAGAGCTCCCAACGCCTCAGGATCGAATGTCAGACGCAGGTGATAGATACAACATTGGAGCGACTTCGAAAAAGTTGGTTCAGCCATTATCCAGTCCGATGCCACCGCTACCTCCTAGGATGATGCCTCCTCCACCACCACCACCACCAAAGTTTCATTCATCAACAGAGAAAGTGCATGCCAACAATGTAGCTCACAAAACACCATGTAAAATTGTTCCAGGTATTTGCTAGTACTCTAGCCTTTTGGTCTCAAGATTTAAATAAACTCTTGCTTGGCTTGTATACTAGTGAGACCTACAGACCTTCATCACCCCCTTCCTTTTCTTGCATTTCTTGTTACTAAGGATGTGGTATGAAGGAAAACGAATGTTTTCCGATTTTTCCATGTCTGGTTGGTATGAAAGAAAACATTCTCTAGAAAAAAATCAGGGAAGTCACTTTCCCTGGTGGGAGTAGGGAAAACAAGTTTCATAAAGTAGGCATTTCACGCTGATTTTCTCCACCCCACGCTCCACCCTCGACTACTATCCTCACCCTCTCACACTGCCCTGCCCCTTACCCCTTGCTGATTATTTAATGATTTGATTCAATTTGTACATCTCAGATACTTTAGTCCAGCTAATGGAATATGGGGATGATGATGACGACGATGACACTGATGAAGCAATTGACAGACCTTTGAAAAGCAGCTCAAATGTGGTAGCAGCTCCAAAACCATTCTGGGCTGTTTAATAATGAGCATTGCACATCTCTTGAAAATTTTGGCAACAACAACTGAATGTTAACTGGACTGAATGATCGTTTCAATGGACCTGGAACTGGCTGGTGGATTTTCCTTGGCTGAGGATCATGTTTATTGTGAAATATTTAATATGTACCCATCCCCCATCCCCCACCCCCCAAAAAAAAACCCAAAGAAAAAGACAAAGAAGCAGGGGGG